>NW_020682358.1:3818-10616 GCF_002925995.2 Terrapene triunguis
GGGGGGGGGGGGCCTGAATGTGCCCAAGCAACTGAAATCTGCAAAACACGGCCAGGCACTAATGAAATGTGTTAGGTTTCTTTTTTTCACAGGTAGAGAAGCGCTCCCCAAAGGCCCTAGCACCCCTGCCATTCATTGAAACAAGGAGACTGAGTCTATGTAAAGTCCATCAACGAAAGACTGCTCTGGCTCCATGCTGGAAAGGCCCTTTCCAAGTCCTGTTAACCACCAACACTGCTGTGAAGTGCCAAGGACTGCCCACCTGAACCCATGCTTCTCACTGTAAAAAGACCCCTCCACCTCGGGAGGACTTTCCAGCTGCTGATCAGCCTATTTCTCCTGCTAGCTCTGCTGTGCTTCCTGGACAGCAGGGAAGGAGGACAAGGTGAAGTGCTAGTAACCTCTCCCTTGTCCACTGACAGACCTACTGTGCCTTTGGATTTTCCTAGAAGAAGCAAAACCATTACAGGGTGATGTGCTAGTAACCTCTCCCCTGTATGATGCTAAACCACACTGTTTCAGGAAAAGAGAAGAAGGAACACTTGCTTCATTGAAACCACAAAGTCCAGGAATTCCTGACTACAAGAGACATTAAGAACTGACCCTGGTGAAGAAACAAAGAATTATACACTGGCAGGAAGAAACTTGTGGGACCCATGCTTGGGAACGTGGTATTGATTGGATTTTGGGATTGGATTTATTCTACAGGCTGCGCCCTGTATTTTGGATAAGTCCTTCAGCTTGTATTGCCCTCCCTAATTGGATTTTAAATGATAAGTACCAAAGGCACCTTGTTGCCATTGCCCCTGCCATCTCCTCCATTACACTATTACCCCTGTAATACATCCAAATACAGACAATGCCACATATTTGATAAAACCAATGGCCAAGGCCTTCACACTTTAGTGATTTATTTAAATATTGTTTTAAAAATATATATATATATATATATTTTTTTAAGGTTCAGGATATCCCATATTAGTGAACAATTAAACGAACACCCAGAGTTTGTTTTGCCACTGGAAATTTTACCTGCATAGAAATTATTCCAGTGACTAATAATGTGACCTGTACCTTATTGCAATTAATATCAATGACCCAGAAGTTGCTGACAGAGATGGTATTGAATATCACTGAGGCTGGGAAGGCATTGCAGTGGGATCTAGCACGTTCAGAGATTCAGGATTTCCTGAATGACCAGCTGATGGCCATTCGGAATGATCTAGAACATCAGGCTTGGCCCACTGCCCTTACAGAAACATCAGGAGTACCATCTGATCTGTGGCATGGAGACATACTTGGAGACTTTCTGGGTGGAAGTGCGGACGTTCTCAATGCTTCTTCCAAGCATATGGACCGGTAAAGGGGGTGTGGGCTCCCACATACCGAATCCTGCCGGGTCCATGGGGAGGATGCATGTGGGATTGGGTAATTCACCAAGACATCTGGGAAATTAGACCTCCTGGTATGCCCAATCGATTTTTAGTCAGTGCTCCTGGGATTACACCTGACATTTGGATGGGGTTAGGTAATTTATGGACATTTTGGCCATTAGAACCCCCACAGCTTCAGTGTATCCGTAAACTGAAGCCAGGAGAAGTTGTCACTGTTTATGACTACGTTTGCTGGGAGGGTAGGGGACAAGGAACTACCCTGACAGGACACTTACTTTTTCAAGCTAATGATAGCTGTGTGTATGTTAATAACACCACATTACAAGACATGCATTTTAATCTCATTACCACTGCAGGCAATCATATTATTTACTGGCCTGCAGATAGAGTTTTCCAAGTAGCCCTTAGGTTCCAGATACCCTTTAATTGGACTAGTTTAGTACCTGATAGATTTCAGAATTTGTTTTCACTGTTACCAGAGATTCAAAAAAATCTCTGAAGTACAAGGGCAAATTCACATGCTTCAAAATATATATCAAGTTGAAAAGTATGCTTTCCAGACAGCTTATAGAGTATCCACTTTATGTACTAAGTATGATGTATTGTGCTTTGTGACTAAGACTGTACAACAACCCCATTATATTATTGCTATGGGAATGTTATTGCTTGTGTTGCTACTAGTTAGCTTAGGATTATGTTATTGTTGTTGTAAAAGATGTAATAATAATAATACCTTTCATGTTTATGCTAATCATGCATTGTCATTACATCCAATCAGAACCCCTAAGATTGAAGCATCTGATGTAGAATCTGAAGTCCAGGACTTAATGCAAATAGAGATTTAAGAATGTTTGTTGTACTAGAAGTACAAAAGGGGGGGTTGTGGAAGCAGAAACAGAACTGTCAGAAAAGAACTGCAATGCATGACAGTTTGTTAGCAAGAGTCAGGCTAACTGTAGCCCTGATAACGCGAGATTTGTAGAAGCGAGGATTGTGTAAGGCGGGTGAGAAAGAACTGTGTGAGAAGTTATTGCGACCTTGTGTAGATAATATGGAATGTAGACTAAGAGTCTACATTAGTGAGCAAAACAAGATATCAGAATGACCTATGTATAAACAAAATGCAGTTGTTGCTCATTATTGTCTGTAACAAAAAGGTATAAATGCTTGCTGTAATTGTTTACTGTTGAGAGAGACCTGCTTAGCTCTCTCCCTCTGCACAATTGTAAGAGTTAATAAAGCATCTGACTTGCTGTACCCAAACAAAAAGTGAGAACTCAGTTTTTCTCCGACAATTTGGGGGCTTGTCCGGGATGGCAACGCCCACAGAGGCACCGGCAGTTGCTACGGATCGTTCCCCTTCGAACCCCATGGCGCCACAATAGAGGTAGGAGACCTTTTGAAATCTCTATTGGGGTGTCGGAGGAGGACTGTCCGTGGGCCGTCTGTCACTGTTGGGCTCACGCCATCCGAACTTATTGACTGTGCAGCAAGGTCAGATGCTGAGCGGCTTAGGGGAATTGTTGCCGCCCCCTGTATGCATATGCGAGGTGCATAGGTATGCACCGGTGTCGAGGGGTTGTTACCGCCTCAGGAGGGGTTTTTACCGCCTCGAGTGATGCATCGAGGTACTTGGGAATAGTACCTGGCGGTACTTGGGAATAGTACCTGGAATAAGGCCTTGGGGTGTGTGTGTGTGTGTGTGTGTGTGTGTGTACACACCAGTGTGAATTGAGTGTTACCGGAAGACGCCCAGAGTACTCTGCGAAGTCTTTTGGCTCGTGACCAGAACTACTCTAACGCAAGCCCGGTAACTAGAGGATCTTTTAGGAGATCCGACCCACGGTACGCTAACTCGGCCTGGCATCGTCCGGCGAGGAGGCTGCCTGGGTCTAGGAGTGTGTGAACCCATCTTCCCTCCCCTTTTTCCACTCCGTGTGAGCCACTGACAGTCTGACCATCTCACTGGATGCAACAGAGTATGCGGCGCCGTCTCTCTGAGATTAGCCGACGCTCTTTGCTGAAGGGAGGTGTAGGAGGTCATGGTTACCCTCGTTAGTCTCTCCTGTGTGAATACCCTGTAGGGAGAGATCCTTAGTTTATGTGCCGCTAGTGCGGACAGGGCATCCTCCTCCCTGTGTGTGTGATTGGAAAATGGGTGGGGGACAGTCTAAGGATTCCCTTTCACCCCCTAAGTGTACCCCAGTTTATTTCATGTACGTACATTATGGTCCTAAAACCTGCAGGTATTTAGAGAATTGGAATCATTACACGCGTGAAAAATCCATCTAAACAATGCCCACTAGAAGGTACCTTCAATCTAGATAAGATCATACATCTCAGAGGAGCTTTTAATCACCAAAAAAGCCTCTGACACACAATGGGAGCAATTTGTCTATTGAGGAAAGGAACGGGTTAATTTGAAATTCAGCTTGGTCCAGAGATAAAGAGAAAGTTAATCTGCGTTCAAGGTCAAGAATCAATGCAGACCAGGCTAAGTACAAAGAAAAACTGCTTTCAGCCCCAACTGGCTGTGAAAAAAAATATAGACATAGTCAAACCAAAGACAATACAAGTTACAGTGCTGAGATTACATTTGCAAAGCTTAACTGTCCAGTGAGATCCAACAGTCTGCCTTTGCGACCCTGGAGCCGGCGTGGTTTGGGGACGCTGAAGAAGCCACAGGCAGGCAGACGGCCTGGACTGCAATCACTGAAAAGACGCCCCAGGAGACCTCAGGGTGTAAAAGAACTGCCCTCCCAAGAGAGGAAGCAAGTTGGAGATTGCACAGCACCTTCTCTCAACGTTATACACAGACGTGGCCAGTCTGGACGTACGTGTGTGAGTATGAAAGTGTGCCCACTCTCAGCCGCAGTAAGTCTGAGAACCGGAGAGGGATTTAGCATTCCTCTCTCCACCCCGGTTGACCGGGAAGGGTGTCAGGTGGATCTACCCCAGTCGTAGCAGGACTGGGCAATAGAGAAGTTGGAGAAATAGGAAGAGTTGTGTACTTGATAACTAGAATTGAGCAATTAAGAGCATAGATCATGAACCAGGCAGCAACTCAAACCTATGCCCAGGGCAAGTTGCAAGCCTTGAGACAGGACTTCCAGGCAGAAAAGGAAGCACTGGCTAAGCAAGTACCGGTCCTTCAGGGACTTGTCAGAATTTAACCATTTGTGTTTGCATATGCTGTAAGAGCAGTGTGTTTGCCACAAGAGAAAATTGAATAGTTAAACGCCAATGGGCCATGCGTTTTGCCCAAGTGGCAAGCCTCACGAGGGAGGACTCGGGTAGCCTTGTGAGTAAGAATGTTTAAGAGAAGAGACCAGGAAGGGTGGAGGCTAGTTGAGAAGCCCACCCTCCTATCTAAATTGGTAGTGAAAAAGCCGGTGCCCATGGAAGGGACGGTTCAGCGAGAAAAGCAGGATCGGGCCCAAGCAGGCAGGCAACAGATAGAGAGATTGGAAAACAGGTTGGAAACTTTGAGGGCATAGTGGAAGGAAAGGAGTAATTAATTATAAGCATGGGGATTTCAAATCCCCAGGACAATAATTGGAATGGTAAAATCTGAGTTGATTGGGTGTCGGTTTGGGAGACAAGCAAGTGATTTAAGAAAAGAGAGTGAGAAGTGTACTCTGTAGTTGCTAGAGGGAATCAAGCAGTGAAACTTGGTAGGAATGTCTGTACGTAATTCAGGCAAGAGGTTATTTAAGTGGAATTATTCGACTATGAATACGTTAGTCTAATTTGCTGAAGAACACTCCTGCTGTGTACAATCTGTGTTTTATAAGTTTGAGATGAATTGGTATTGTTTTAACGTTGCAAAACTGAGAATACTTTTGCCAGACCCAGGAGACTAGTGTTGTTTAAGGTATTTAGCATTTAATCCTTAAGGTGACTTAATGCTTTACAAGATTTAAAATGTTTTAACTAAAGACCAAAGGTTGTGGCTGCAGCAGGGTAGTCAAAGCCAGGAGAATAAAAGATTTGAATTTGTTTTTGGGTAACAAAATAGCAGATAAAAGATCTGGTAAAAAGAGAGAGAAGGACAGTGCCCCTGGCTCTGTGTGGTCGAGCTGTCACTTTACTAGGGGTGCATAGAGATTTTGTAAGCACAAAAGAAATAGTTACACCTTGTGTAGAAATTGATGTGGCTAGTGTTGTGGAAATTGAATTGTGGATAGGATGTGCATTTTCCCCAGAACATGTGCAGTGTATATTGTAGCAGAGGTAAAAGAAATGCAAACCTACCAATATAGGTTGTGTTGTCTTTTTCAGATCACTGTGTGTTTGAAAGCAGAAGTTAGAAGTAAAAGGCAATCAAAAGTTTGGGAAAGTTAATTGTGTCCCTTTTTAAGTAAGAATCTTTAAGCTGTGGATAGCTTTGGATCTGGAAGCAAGCCAGAAAGCATCTGTATTAATGCAATTTTCTAACTAATAAGGTAGAAGCCACTGAAACTTGGGCTGCCTATGAAACAAATACAAAGAAATATGGGGTAATTCCTCTGTTTTGCCTGAAATCAACAAGAGTATGTGTATATAAAGGAAATATTTTAAGCAATGACTGACTGCCCAGAAGGGGTAGACCTCTGTTCTTTTGTCTTTCAGATCATCAGAGAAAACGGATGCCAGCTGAACAGCATTCAATGTACCATGCATTTACTGGTACAATAGGAATTATTTTTGTGTTCTTTGTTCTGTCTTGTGGTGTTTGTCTTGTGGCCAGAATTGTTGGGTTTAATATTTTCATAAGACAATCTAGTTCAAAATTAAATAGAAGGGTTAAATCAAAAAGCAGATACTTGTTTTGTTCAACTTGGAATACAAAGTGTTTGGATAAATCAGGAAAATGTGATATACTAAAGTCTAATACATTTGCTTAAGTAAGAAAGAAACTTCATTGGCCAGATTTTTTTAATTGAAAAAAATTGTTGTTAAAATTTGCATACCAACAGTCTTTGGAAACAAGGACATGGAAGGTTAACCCACTCCCCATATTGCCCATGGGATCCTTCTGGCTACCTCAGATTTCTAGCCAGAGGGCTGGGGAGGGAGGAAAGCTATTGGACACCTGAGGTTGTACCGAGTGGACTCCTCAAAAGTGGGTGTGCTTGTCCCGGTTTGTTGCTCCAAAGCTCTGTAATAAAGTTATTTTTACTGGAAGAGTGTACATGGCATACATTGAATAATAAGACTAGTGTACTGTAATGTGTATGTGTTCATTGTTGGGAAAAAGGTGTATGAGTGAAAAGTGGAAGTTTCCTTTGTAGGTTAAAAGAAGCCGAGAAAGGGAGAAGAGGAAAAAGCACGGAATGAGTTAATTGAGGAAAAAATAGCTAGCAAGCTCAGTTCAAAGATAAGACCTGGCTGACAGCCACAAAAAAAAAAGGGGGGGGGGGCC
>NW_020682359.1:0-1389 GCF_002925995.2 Terrapene triunguis
AGATGTAATGCATGTTCAGTAGGGGTTTCTCCCCTACTAATGTTGGAATGTCCTTCTCCTATAGGTTAGTATATTAATGATCTCATCTTGGTGTCATGTGTGTCAATTCGTTGCCATGGCACTCCTGTGGTCAGACATCTGAGGATGCTCTGCCAAAAAGCCGGTGTTAGCTCATGTTCCTCTGGTTGGCTGGTGTCTTTACGGATGAAATTCCCCCTTAGACACTTGGTTTCCAGTTCTCCAAACCTTAAGGGTGACTGTTAGGCCATTTATCTGTGCCAGAGTTCATAGGCCTCAGCCTTATGCTAACTGCTCAAGCCAATATCGTACAGGATACAGGCCTGTAGGTTCCTTGCGGTACTGCTGCATAAAATGCTAAAGCTGGATCTATGGGCTATAGTTGATAGTTAATTTACCCCCCAGTGTATAAATAGCTGCAGTTTCTCTCTCCAACGTGCATTGCTTTGCATTTAGAAAGACAAGGTGGGTGAGGTAATATCTTTTATTGGACTCACTTCAGTTGGTGAGAGAGACAAATCTCTGAGCAACGCACACAGCTCTTCTTCAGGAGAATAGCCTAAAAATTTGCCCTCCTTTCTCTCTAGTTATCTATTTCTAATTTAATATTCCCTGAGATTTTTTCCATGTCTCACTCCTAATAAAATATTTACATAAAATATCCTCAGATGTTGACCTTTCTCAAATTTTTGAATAAACTTAGGAAAGTTTTGCAGATGTTTCCCAAATTCTCTCAATTTGTCAAATAACAATATGAAATTCACTCTCATTTTACCTCTTTACCTACTATTGACTATCAATATAAAATCCCTCACATTTTTCCACTTTCCTTTCTAGTTTGTGAAAATTGATGATAAATTCTCCAGATTTCCACCCTTTCCTCTTCAATGACTTAACATGGATATCAGCTGTCATATTTTGTCATGTAATTATCAAATGTCTGTTAAAAAGCATCTTGTGTTTGGAGACGTTCCCATGTTCAGTTGCAGCAAGTTCTTTTTTGGAGAGAATTTGTTGCCTTGGTCATTCTCCATCCCGGCGGTTGCAGTTAAATGATCAACTTTCCCCTCTCGTTTGAGACTCATTTCTTTCCCCCTTTATCTTCATTAAAATGTTTGCTGATGAAAGTGACTTGCCCCATATTTAATACACATCAATGCCAGAGGCCTCCCCCTGTTTGGGGGAACGGTGTCTCCCAGCTGCTCACAGGACAGTTGGCTGGACCCTTTTCTTTTCCTCAGGGGGCACAGGATGAGGGCTCAGTCTGTGCCTGGCTCCTTGCTGCCCAGGCTGTACCCAGAGTGGCTGAGAATCTCCCTGCTATTGTATTAGCCCCTCACTTTCCCCTCACCATGTTCACCAGCAGTATCT
>NW_020682360.1:0-1545 GCF_002925995.2 Terrapene triunguis
TAGTCTGACCTCCCGCATAATGCAGGCCACAAAAGCTGACCCCCCCCACTTTCCCTTATCTCAGCTGTTGAAGTCTCCAGATTGTGATCTAAAGACTTCAAGTCACAGAGAATCTTCCAGCTTGAGACCCCTGCCCTATGCTGCGGAGGAAGGCGAAAAACCTCCAGGGCCTCTGCCAATCTACCCTGGAGGAAAATTCCTTCCCGACCCCAAATATGGCGATCAGCAGAACCCCGAGCATACAGGCAAGATTCCCAGCCGGACCCTCATTTTACCAGCGATGGCACGTTATTGCCTAATTGACTAAAATCACGTTATCCCATCAAACCATTCCCTCCATACACTTATCTAGCCTAATCTTGAAGCCAGAGAGGTCTTTCGCCCCCACCGTTTCCCTCGGAAGGCTGTTCCAAAATTTCACCCCTCTGACGGTTAGAAACCTTCGTCTAATTTCAAGCCTAAATTTCCCCACGGCCAGTTTGTATCCATTCGTTCTCGTGTCCACATTAGTACTGAGCTGAAATAATTCCTCTCCCTCCCTGGTATTTATCCCTTTGATATATTTAAAGAGAGCAATCATATCCCCCCTCAGCCTTCTTTTGGTTAGGCTAAACAAACCCAACTCCTCGAGTCTCCTTTCATAGGAAAGGTTTTCCATTCCTCGGATCATCCTAGTGGCCCTTCTCTGTACCCGTTCCAGTTTGAGTTCATCCTTTTTAAACATAGGAGACCAGAACTGCACACAGTACTCCAAATGGGGTCTCACCAGCGCCTTGTATAATGGAAGCAGCACCTCCCTGTCCCTACTAGAAATACCTCGCCTAACGCATCCCAAGATCGCATTAGCTTTTTTCACAGCCACGTCACATTGCCAACTCATAGTCATCCTGCGATCTACCAGGACTCCTAGGTCCTTCTCCTCCTCCGTCACTTCCAACCTATGCGTCCCTAGCTTATAACTGAAATTCTTATTAGTCATCCCTAAATGCATCACCTTACATTTCTCACTATTAAATCTCATCCTATTATTATTGCTCCAATTTACAAGGTCATCCAAGTCTCCCTGCAGAATATCCCGATCCTTTTCCGAATTGGCAATCCCTCCCAACTTTGTGTCATCCGCAAACTTTATCAGCCCACTTCTACATTTCGTTCCGAGGTCAGTAATGAATAGATTAAATAAAATCGGACCCAAAACCGAACCCTGAGGAACCCCACTGGTGACTTCCTTCCAACCTGACAGTTCACCTTTCAGTACTACCCGCTGCAGTCTCCCCTTTAACCAGTTCCTTATCCACCCCTGGATTTTCCTATCGATCCCCATCTTTTCCAATTTAACCAATAATTCCTCATGCGGTACCGTATCAAACGCTTTACTAAAATCGAGGTATATTAGATCCACCGCATTTCCTTTATCTAGAAGGTTTGTTACTTTCTCAAAGAAAGAGATCAGATTGGTTTGGCACGACCTGTCTTTCGTAAACCCATGTTGTAATTCGTCCCAATTGCCATTCACCTCAAGGTCCTTAACTACTTTCTCCTTCA
>NW_020682361.1:0-1414 GCF_002925995.2 Terrapene triunguis
CCATTTCAACCAGGTGACCGTGAATGATATCACTCTCCTGAGGATAACAAAGAGAGATAAGGAATGGATGTTGTCTGCATGCCAGCAAACACCGGGACCATACGCTGCCATGCTTTGTTATGCAATGATTCCAGACTACGTGCTACTGGCCTGGCGTGGTAAAGTGTCCTACCATGGCGGACGGGATAAGGCAGCCCTCCCCAGAAACCTTTTGCAAAGGCTTTGGGAGTACATGAAGGAGAGCTTTCTGGAGATGTGCCTGGAGGATTTCCGCTCCATCCCCATACACGTTAACAGACTTTTCCAGTAGCTGTACTGGCCGCGATTGCCAGGGCAAATTAATCATTAATCATTAAACACGCTTGTTTTAAAACCATGTGTAATATTTACAAAGGTACACTCACCAGAGGTCCCCTGTGTGCCCTCAGGGTCTTGGGTGAGTTCGGGGGTTACTGGTTCCAGGTCCAGGGTGACAAACATATCCTGGCTGTTGGGGTAACTGGTTTCTCTGCTTCCTTGCTGCTGTGAGCTATCTATGTTCTCTCCATCCTCATCTTCCTCGTCCGCCGAACCCGCTTCCCTGTTTCCAGCGAGGGACTGATAGCACACGCTTGGGCTAGTGGTGGCTGCACCCCCTAGAATGGCATGCAGCTCCGCGTAGTAGCGGCATGTTTGCGGCTCAGCCCCGGACCTTCCGTTTGCGTCTCTGGCTTTGTGGTAGGCTTGCCTTAGCTCCTTAATTTTCACGCGGCACTGCTGTGCGTCCCTGTTATGGCCTCTGTCCTTCACGGCCTTGGAGATCTTTTCTAATGTTTTGCCGTTTCGTTTACTGCTTCGGAGTTCGGCGAGCACTGCTTCATCTCCCCAGATGGCGATCAGATCCCGTACCTCCCGTTCGGTCCAGGCTGGAGCTCTTCTGCGATCCTGGGACTGGGACTGGGACTCCATCATGGTTACCTGTGCTGATGGGCTCTGCATGGTCACCTGTGCTCTCCACGCTGAGCAAACAGGAAATGAAATTCAAACGTTCGCGGGGCTTTTCCTGTCTACCTGGCCAGTGCATCTGAGATGAGAGTGCTGTCCAGAGCGGTCACAATGAAGCACTGTGGGATAGCTCCCGGAGGCCAATAATGTCGAATTCCGTCCACACTAACCCAATTCCGACCCCCTAAGGCCGATTTTATCGCTAATCCCCTCGTCGAGGTGGTTTTAAGAAACCGGTTTAAAGGGCCCTTTAAGTCGAAAGAAAGGGCTTCGTAGTGTAAACGTGTCCAGGCTTAAGTCGATTTAACGCGGCTAAAGTCGACCTAAACTCGTAGTGTAGACCAGGCCTCTGTTTACTTGCAAGCCTTCCTGTGAGTCAGGCCGGGAAGAATCAAGGGTTGGGGTCTCAGGCCATATGACCATGTCACCT
>NW_020682362.1:0-6049 GCF_002925995.2 Terrapene triunguis
AGACAGTATTTGGTCCTGCCATGCGGGCAGGGGACTGGACTCGATGACCTCTCGAGGTCCCTTCCAGTCCTAGAATCTATGAATCTATGAGTCTATGAATCTATAAAAGGTCATTGAACGAGGTATCATTAGTCACTCAAGCCATTCTATAATGGAACAGAATTCTTGTCACCAAAACATAGCTGTCGTGTAACTAATATAGCATCCTTTCTTTCCTATGAAACACTATTTCTAGGATTTATTACAAAATAGGCTTTTGCAAGAACATTTTCAATTCTCCAGCAAACATTTTATTCCTGAATGATATTTAAAACCACAACCACAACAGAACACACAACAACAAAACAGAGCTGTATAACAAGAATTTAACTATATCAAAAGAGAATAGGGATTATGCAGCATTTTAAAATAAAATACAATATTAAAAATACTAAATATTAGGCTGCTTTCAACTCTAATCTACTTTACTTTATACACTGTGTGTATGTCTCTCTGTTTTTTTTACGTATTCATACAAAATGATTTTTAAAAAATCATTAAATACTCATTCCTGATTTTATCCAAGGGAAGGCTGTATTGACGGTCAGGGATTCTTCTTTCTCATTAGCTGGACAACAACTACACATGATAACTAGCCTGTAAAATGCAGATAGCAAATACACACACGTACTTTTGAGATAGGCAGCCCAAGTTTCAGACATGGGTGAAAATGTTAGGTACTGAAAACACTTTATTATAATCATAGGTGCTATAGAAAATTCAAAAAGAATTAAGCACTTATAGTAGGTGGCTGAAATAGGTTTATAAGCACTTACATGCACATACGGGCCCTGATTCAGCAAAGCACTTAAGCATGTACTTGCATTTAAAATGTACATAAGTGCTTTGCTGAATATTGATAGAATTCAGCACATATCTAAAACTGTTCATTCACTTACATATTTTCTGAATCCTTGGGCATTCTTGGGAGTTAGGGGCTGGAAAGAAGGGAACAGGGCTTCAGGGATAGGATAAAGATAAAGGAGAGGGGCACAAGGAACAGAGCGATAGTATCTCAGTGCGATGACATACAGAGAGGAGTAAATGGGAGAATTACAACCTCTGAAGGGAGTTGGTGGTGAGGAAAAAGAAGGGGAAGGGACACAGATGAGGAATATCTGAATGAAATACACACCATGAGCCTAATCCTGCAAACCCCTATTTTTGTGAATAGTCACACAAAAATTAACAGGACTACTTATGTCAGTGTGGATTACTCATTGATTAAAAGTTGTGTGACTGGCCCCTAAGAAAGTAGTTAGCTGAATGAACTAGGAATCTCTGGAAGAAATAAGATATGAACAAAAACTGTTGCCCAAAATTCATTGCAAAACTTCCAACAAGATTTAGTTCACTTTTAAAAGGCGGAGTTTGTTTTTATTGCCATTTCATGTGTCCCAACCCTAAATAGATACTGCAGAGGCAGGATCAAAACATGGAAAAAAAAAATCACTATTTTCAACCTGGATGAAATGAATAGGAACTAGAATTCCTGTGAGAGCCTATTTTTCTGATGCTTCCCATGCAGTTTCTAATCCACAGTTAAGTACCTGATATTCTGGAAATTTGTCTGAGATGACATGAAACTCCAGCCTTTTTTAATTTGACCATCAATACTTCTTGGATGACTCTAATGTGTATCAGAAGTTCTCAGCTCTCATTTGAAGACTGTATTGAAATTAAAGAAAATTCTCTCTCAAAAGTTGTAGTTAAAGAGGTGTAAACAAAAACCCAAAGGGCCAGATCCTCATTGGTGGTAAACTAATGTATCTGCACTAAATAGAGCTATGCTGATTTACACCAGCTGAAGATCTGTCCCAAAGAATTTTAAACAGTCTATAAAATTTGCTTCCCCTTCAATTAATCACGTCCCTGGCACTTTTGATTTCATAATCCATCTCCTCTATAATCCAGGAAGCATCTTCCAGGATAGCCAAGACCTGAATTTTTAATGTTAAGAACAAGCAGAGAAAGACTTATAGAAAAACCCTCTTAGGCCTACAAAATAGGGCAAATTTTTGTTTTCAGATGACCTTTAAATTAGTATTTTCAGCTGATATATATAGTGTCATATTAAAATACCAGAAAATTCTGGTTTAAAAACATGGCATGGCCTGAGATATCAGTATGTGACAAAGTGCACACTTGGATTAAACAAAGTTTTTGACTCAGTACCTCAGCTGGCCCCTGTCCAATATAATGCTGTGAGCAAAGAGGAGTGGTTGGAACAAATACATGTCTGAAGAAAAATCTGTCTGCTGGGAATATGGAACCACTTAAAAATAATCACTGCTAGGTGTTTGAATAGGGTGATTCATTCAAACTTTTCAGTACTGCTTTCGGAACGAAGTGTTGCCTCCTGATTTTAGGAAGAGACATTATGAGGGTCTAAACCAACTTTAAAAACCTCACTATACCTTAACCAAAAAAAAAAAAAAAAAGAGAGAGAGAGTGAGTCAAGTGCTGGCCTGGAGAGTGACTGCACAGCAGACAAACAACTGTTACAATGACTAACACTCCAAATTATACCATTAGTTCCACCTGGGCAGCAGGTGTAGAAACTCAGGGTGTCAAATTCCCCTCTAATCTATACCATATTAGTCTCCTAAGAAGCAGAAAATGCTCCAATGCGTGGCATGTGCAGAAAGCACTAGTCTTCAGTAGAGGCTGTAGCAGTTGGCAAACACCTGAAGTATTTCTAATTTCATTAACAATAGTTTCTTTTAAAAGCAAGTTTAATGCTTCGAAGTCTGGAAATATTGTGTTAGAAAGTGAAGGCCTACATTTATGCAGAGAACACAAAACCAGCATGAGTAATAGCTATGAGGAAGGATGGTCTTGTAATGATGGCACTGGACTAGGAGGCGGGGCACCTCAGTGCAAATCCTAGTATACCACAGATTTTCTGGGTGACCTTGGGCAAGTCACATAATCTAATTCTGTCTCAGGTCTCCATCAGTAAACAGGGAACATAGTACTACCCTACCTTACAAGGGTGTTCCTAAATTCCCTCTAAGCTGCGTGGCCGTGCAGCTGCCTATTGAGCGCCTGTGAGGTGCTTAGGGCTGCGGTGGGGAGAGATGCCTCTCCCCAAGCCCCAGACCTGCTGTGGCGCCCCTCCCTCGGCCCTGACCCAGCCCAGCCCGGACCTGCCACGGCCGAGGGTGAGGCACCTCTCCCCCCCAGCCCAGGTGCTGCTGCAGAGAGAGAGCTGGGGGCTCCCCACTGTAGGCCCAGGGAGCCCCACTGCACCCCAAATCCCTCATCCCCAGCCCCACCCCCAGCCAGAGCCCTCACCCCACCACACACCCCAACCCTCTGCCACAGCCCTGAGCCCCTCATCCCCGGCCCCACCTGAAAGCCTGCACCCCCAGCCGGAGCTCTCACTCCCCCGCACCCCAATCCTCTGCCCCAGCCCTGAGCCCCTCATCCCCGCCCCCCCAGCCAGAGCCCTCACCCCCTCCCCTGTATCCCAACCCTCTGCCCAGCCCTGAGCCCCCTCCCTCACTCTGAACCTCTCTGACCCACCCTGACACATGAATTTTGTTATGTACACCAATATCACTCCACATCACCCCCATATTGGTGCACATAACAAAATTCATTCTGCACATGGGAGGGAAAAATTAGAGGGAACTCTACATAAATCCACTTTTGTGTGAGATGCTTAGATACTAAGATGGCAAGAGCAAAAGACAGAACCATTCCATTTCCCTACACCATGTGTTATGTTTGCTAAGGACCATCAGGAATGCAGAGTCAAGCATACATTGTTGGAAGGCTCATCAGGTTTCTCGTTTCTCAAGTCCAATGATCTCAGGAAAGAGAGAAAAAACTTTGTTCAACTGTGCATAGGCTGCACCAAGTTCATTAAACTGAATTTGAACTATATAATTCTTAAGGCCTCTGACTCAAACAGAATTAGCAAATTCTATTCTATATAGGTTCTTATACTGCCCATCTCCATTGTATCTCAGTAGATTTTTATGATTACTCCCATTCTGTACAAGACAAAACACTTATTTACATCTTGCAAACACTGTATAAAAGAAATATAGAATGATTAAGCAAAATAGAATTATATAAAAGCTATATCCCAGAATCAATGTAAATACACTGGCGGTAAAAATATGGATTTATGGCTAAGGAGGTGTTATTCTCAGACATTTTTGATACCTGTTAACAGAAAGCAGAGATTTCCCTAGAAATGTATTTAATTAGCTAAAACATTTCATTTAATGAAGTAAGGAATCAAAGACATGCTAATGTGAGCTAACATTTCCCAAACATCATCTGCATGAAAGTAATTGTAAGTATCTTTTAAAATTCAGTAAGTGCAAATGCAATCTTGTGTTTACCTAACATTACAATAATTTATAATTTTATTAACCATTTTGGCATTAGTAATAAGGTCTATCCCTACACTTGACCTGACCTGAAAAGTTTTGTTTAAAGTCAGTTCAGCATTAAACTGCATTTCCCAATTGTGCCACATTGCCTCATGAGAATTGTGGTTTTGGTCCCCATTCTTGCCAATGAGCTGGGTCACCTGGCCCATAGTTCAGTGTAGGCTCCCCTCTGACCCAGCTGCATGATGCATCTTGGAAGTCACAGGAATGAAGGTGTGTCGTGAGACATGGCCCATACGGGAAATGATCCAGCATTTGTTTTCACATGCAAAATTATGGGTACAGGTCTGTCGCATCTTAGGTGCATTTAACATGTGCGATTTCAGCTTTACACGGTCAGCAAAAACAAAACAAAAACAAAAACAAAGAGAAAAATAACAATTTAAATACTGTTTCTGTAGTGCGGGCGATTTCGCCCGCCATTACACTCAATGTAATTTTGACTATACGCGATTTTCGCTTTAGGCGCTGACTGCGGAACGTAACCCCAGCGTAAGATGAGACAGACCTGTACAATTTTAGACACTGAGTTGAGGTGGCTGAAAACTGCTGGCGCCAAGTTTTCCATTCATTCAGCACAATCCATGATAATGAAGGTCTTAAAAAAGTTTCATGGAATGTTCCTCCTGTTTTTCCAGCAAGCTCACAGTTTTTGGTGATTGGCATTATGTGACATACGGTCATGGAGCTATCATCATCACTAGGAGTTTACATAGCTCCTTTCACTAGTAATTGATACCGATTCTTTATAAATTAAATTTATATAGCTCCATTCACCTACTGTATACAAATACAAGGGAACACCAATAGATAAACTCTAATGCAACCATGGAAAAAAACCCAGGTAAATACGTTAAGATAACTGGAATAAGTTAATGCTTTAAGTCTAGATTTTAAAAAGAGCTGAGAGCCAAACTAAGCATGATTTTCTTGATGGCAGAGATCAAGTTGCTCTTATGACAGAATAGTTAAGCAGCTCCCTTAGATAAATTATCAGAATACTGCTGATACAGAGCACATTTTAGAGAGCAGCACAAGGCTATAAATATGCATGGGGTGACCTTATTTGTATTGTTCCTTCTTAGGGCTCTGTTTGTTAGTCTAACAAAGAAAGGAAGAACATCCAACAAGGGAGGAAGGATTGCCTTTTGGTTAAAGAGAGGACTGGGAATCAGGAAACTTGCAATCTATTCCTGGTTCTGCTATGGACTTCCTCTGTGACTCTGGGCAAGTCACTTAACAGTAAACTTTTTGCATTTGTGGGACTACATCTAGGAAAAGGCGGCCTGATTTTCAGAAGTCATAAGAGTTAAATAGCTAACTTTAGGTATCCAAATATAAAAGGATTGTCCACTGGACCTTGGTTTTCTCCTCTGTAAAACAGGGATACAATATTTATCTAAGTCACAGGGTTGAAGTTTAGATTTGTTCATATTAGTAAGGTGCTTTGTGAGCTTCAAGTGCAAGACACTATAGACTGAAAACGGTATTATAACATGGTTTTCATAGATTCATAGATTCATAGATTCTAGGACTGGAAGGGACCTCGAGAGATCATCGAGTCCAGTCCCCTGCCCGCATGGCAGGACCAAATACTGTCT
>NW_020682363.1:0-4567 GCF_002925995.2 Terrapene triunguis
GTCCCCTCTCAGTCTTCTCTTTTCCAAACTAAACAAACCCAATTCTTGGTACCTCGTACAATTTTTCAACATGCTTGTAAAAATGTTTACACAAGTACTATATGCAAAATTCCAGGATCCATCTCACCAATGCTATTTTCAGAAGTAAAATGACCTCCCTATTGCTACTCCCTGTTCATGCATTCAAAGATTGTATTTGCCCTTTTTCCCACATCATCTTAATGGAAGCTCACATTGACTTACTGGTCGACTATGACCCCTAAATCCTTTTCAGTGTCATTGCTTTCCAGAATGTAGTCTCCCATTCTGTAGGTATGTCAGACATTTTTGTTTCTTGATATATGACACTGCATTTGGCTATATTAAAACACATTTGGTTTGATGGGACCCAGTCTGTCAAGTGATTCAGATTACTCTGTATGACTGTCCTGAAGTCATCATTATTTATTGTACCTCCAATCTTTATGTCATCTGCAAATTTTATTAGCAGTCACTTTGCATTTATTTTCAGGCCATTGATAAATATATTGAATAGTCAGGCCTAGAACTGGCCCCTGCCGAACTCTACTAGAAACACCCCCATTTCATAATAATTTCACATTGACAACTACTTTTTGATATCGGTCAGCCAGTTGTTAATCCACTTAATGTGTTTATTGATATGTATTTTTAATCATGCTGACATGCAGTATTAAGTCAAACATAGGAATGTCCGTTCTGGATCAGACCCAAGGCCCATCTAGTCCAATATCTTATTTCTGGCAGTGGCCAGCACCAGATACTTCTGCAATAGAAAGATGTGGGGTAATCTGTCTCACATAGGTCACCTCCTGGTCTCTGATAGTTAGAGACTGGCTTCAACCCTGAAGCAGACGGTTTAATATCCCTTCCAAAATTTGTTGTCATTCATTATGATAACTCTGAGTATTTTCTCATCTCCATATAAATACCCAATTCCTTTTTTAATCTTATTAAGTTCTTGGTCTCAATGACTTCCTGTGGCAACCAGTTCTACAGTTTAATTATGCACTTTGTGAAAAGGTATTTCCTTTTATCAGACCTTACAAAAAGTATATTATTTATCAACCAGGCTTGTTTGTGTGACAAGACCTGGTCCATAAAAACATTGATTTTAATGTTCTCTTTGTTGGTGGTAGGAATACAGCACAAATATAATGGCTGAATATTTCAGTTCTCTTTTACTTATTTTCACAACAAGATCTTTCGAAACCAGATTTAAACTTCCCCACAAAATTAAAACAAACATTTTTTTTATCGGGCTTCACTCTTGGTTTCCAGAGCACCACTCATGAGAATTAGTGAACTGCTGCCTGGTTCACTAATTCTCTTCATTATAAGCTCAATCCTTCTTCACAAATATATTGTCACAAAATTGTATAAATCTAAATACGAAGATTAGCTGTTTAACCACAAAAAGTACTTTTTATAAGCTATTGAAAAATGGTTGGATGCCAACCTATTCATCAGTTTCTTAGCATTCTCTGAATGATCACTGTATGAATTCAGCAAACCAAACAGGGCTGAAACAGAAAACAAATCACAACATTCTCCTAGAGATTTCTTTTTAAAAAAAAGTTGTTCCAGAATAATATAGATTAATGTTAAATAGACAATTGTATAGTTAAGTGGTGTATATGTTACAGTATAAATTAAATGAAAAGAATATAGATCTACTGTATCAATCTGTTCTATAATATCTATAGACTGGACTCGGGGTTCATACATGATATAATAGTTAATGGAATATCGAAAATGAATATAAAGAGACATGATTGTTTAAGAGACCAAGGACACAACTTTATTGAACAGACAACAGTAAAAGGGTACATGCAGTTAATTATTCCTTAGTGTGCCAAACTAAGCTATATCTCAAATTCTGCTTAAATATTGAGCCCCCACTGCCGATTAGCTTACTCTCCATTGTACAGTGATCTTTCATGAGGACCAGTTTTTGTAGTAGCCTGGCCTGTCTTTCAACCAGTATCTTTCAGGATCCTTCTCTTGTATTCTAAATTCTCAACTGCTTCCTTGGTGAGATTGAGGGACCACTACTCTCCCCATCAAAATATCCCACAGACCGGGGTTCTCAATGTTTTTTTTTTTCTGAGGCCCCCCAACATGCTACAAAAATTCCACGGTCCATCTTATGCAAATAGAGAATGTGCTACATAAACTGAGAATGTGAACATGTTAGTTTCCATACATGCTTATATATTGAAACCTATTGAAGTCAATAGGTTTCAGCATATCATGCAGGAAAATTAACTCTCTCTCTCTCTCTCTCTTTTTTTTTTTTTTTTAAAGCAGTGTGTCCAAATAGCACAAGGAGACATGGCTCTTATTTCTTGTATGCTCTCTGGTTTATTCTGGAGGACCCCCTTAAACCTGCTTGCAGCCCAACAGGGGGCTGCAGACTCCCAGTTGAGAACCATCATCATAAACAAATAGTTGAAGCACTCACATGAGAGGTGGCAAATCTCTGTTCAAATCCCTTCTCCCCTTTACATGCAGGGGAGCACGTAAACCAGAGTCTCACACATTCCAGCTCACTGCCCTAATCACTGGGCTAAAAGTTATGAGGGAAGTGCCCCCATCCCCGCCACACACACTCTTAGCTTATATTAAAATAAGTGTCTCTCTGCAGCCTGAACTTTGGCACTTATCTCGGAGAGAGGGGTGGGGCTTAACACATGCCCCTCTTGTTGGCATCTCCCACTGGCTAGCTTAGGCAGCTCCCCATTTAGCATGTTTCCTTTTGTGACTTGCAGTCTAAGGTGCCTATGTCTTCCCATTCATTGTATAAAAGCTCAGGAACCTGAGGGTACAATAATACATCACACTATGAATCTGTAACCCACACTTCTCCTGGGTGTGGTGCTCTGTCTCCTCTAGCGAGACCACCTATAGATTAATGAGTCTGCTACAGCCTTAGGTAAGGGCCATGTGGCTTTTAGCTCATGAAGTAGAAGCTCATACTCTAAGCTCTAGAAGTCCCAGGTTTGATCCTGCCTGCCGATGACCGGGGTCTCTCGGCGTTACAAATCCATAAATAAAAAATAAGTGAAATAAGAGGCAGATGTTACCTTCATGTAGTCTAGATTGAGCTTCAGAAAAATACTTCCCATCCAGACTAGATCACAGCCAGATACACTGGGAAAGCAAAGATTCCCCACCTTCCATGTCTGATGAAAAGGAGACACAGAACTGAACACCATTAGCATCCAGTATACTGACAAAAAATTACAAGTGTATACATTGGTGCTTGAATTTGTTAGATTATTTGCTAAATACTTTCCAAAAGTAATGCACATGTCCATGTAATCTGGAATGCAGGATTTTCATATTTAACAGCTGTAAAAGAACTCTTTAATATACACATTCCTCTTTTTTGTCTGTAAACCACGTCTGTCTTTTCACTCTATAAATGATTATTCTGAACACACTGAGATTGGACATGTATAATTCCACGTTTATAGTCTCTGCTTCCCAAGCCGAAGACAAATGAAAAGTCTTTCTTGTAACACATGAGCAACAGAGGGATGCAGAGAGAGAGTAAAACAAATTGAGAGGAACTGTACTAGAATTTGCCTGTGAAACTTGCCACTGTAACCTGCATTTCAAGCAAGTGTGCTTTTATCTGCTAACATCTAATTATACAGAAACTATTTTTCCTGGGTTTTGATCTTAACACCACGGCATACAAGTCAAAGGTCAGTCAGCTGCTACCTTGCATTAGTTGTCTTTCATTAGGCTAAGTGAATGTGCTTGGCATATTACCCTTTGGCAATAAAAAAGACAAGATAAAGGGGAAAAAACACGTGAAAGAAATACATATACAAACATAACTGCTAGGTATTCAGAGGGGAAAATAATTTGGAAGCTATTGGGAGATAATTTAAAATACAGACAAATTGAAAATGTGCTGCAACAATAATTCATAATATCAACCAACATGGCATAAAAATGTTCCAACTGTATTACTTAAAGAAAAGGGGAAAAGCTAGCTCTGCAGCGCACTGGATTAAAATACAACCTCCTTATGAAATTACCATGAAATTGAGTTGAAGCACATGCAGAACTAAACAGATTGCTTGGAAAGCATTCAGCTACAAATCTGTTCTTTTTTCAGGCCTGCTGAAATCTAAGCTGATTTCAAGGGAACTAGTTTCAATTATTTGCTCTGGTGTTTAAGCAAACCACATCAAAGCCTACATGGTATACAGTATACATCTATGAGAGGTATTTGTTGACTGGGAAGACACAGGCCATTGATATTTCTCAAAAAAAAAAAATAGGAGAAAGTAGATCAGCTGAAGCATAAGTATTTTAAGAAAGCAAGTGAACCCAAAGAAAATCTATTTAGGCTGCTGAAATGCTGCAGCCTTTGGCCTCTTGGGTTTGTACTGTGCTTAATATTTATTTGATGTTAGTAGATTTGGCTTTTCTGAGATGTAGAATGGGATGGACGAGATAAGAGGGGGAAAAGGACACATAGATTCATAGATTCATAGATTCATAGATTCTAGGACTGGAAGGGACCTCGAGA
>NW_020682364.1:0-502 GCF_002925995.2 Terrapene triunguis
GGTAAGCCTAGAGTTACCTGCAGGAGCTGCCTGTCTGGGATGCTCGCCCGGCCCCGGCTAAACGTGTAACCTGCTTCCCCCCGCTGTGTGTGGGGGCGCTGTGGCTTTGATGGGCTCTGGCCGGCCAGGAAGTGATGTCATTCCTCTTCCGGCCGGGGGCGCGGCACCGTGGGAGCAGGAGGCAAGCGGGCCCTGTTGCTGTGCTGCTCCCCTGGCCCTGGGGCTCCCGAGCTGCTCTGCTGGGCTGCTCCGTGCGCTGTTGCCCCGAGCCGCTCTCCCCGGGAGTACCCGCCACCCTGCCCGCAGCCAACCCCACACACCCCCTGCCCTGCCTCCAGCCAGCTCTGTACCCCCTGCCCTGCCTCCAGCCAGCTCTGTACCCCCTGCCCGCAACCAGCCAACCCCACACACCCCCTGCCCTGCCTCCAGCCAGCCCCGCATCCCCTGCCCACAGCCAGCCAGCCCCACACACCCCCTGCCCTGCCTCCAGCCAGCCCCACAC
>NW_020682364.1:512-1184 GCF_002925995.2 Terrapene triunguis
CAGGACTCCTGGGTTCCATTCCCATCCGTGGGGAAACACCGGGTTGAGAATCACAGGGGCAGGTGCACCAGGCACTGGGGCTGTGGGGTTCTCAGTATCTCAGGACCCTGCCCTGTGCCTACCCAACCCCCCCAGCATCTCTGGGGCCCTCGGTGGGAGGAGCTGCCCCACCCCAAATCCTCCACCCCCTCACCCCCCGCACCCAAACTGCCTGGCCGGGCTCCACATAATGACACCCAAAGGGGAAGGAGACTCAGGGATTCTCAGCTCTGCCAGCAGCTGGATCCGTCTCTGAGGGGAGCCCGAGGCGTTGGGTGAGCCGAGAACAGACCCAACAGGCACCCCCAAGGGAGATGGAGACCCCAACTTTAACTTTTTTCTGCTCAGTTTCCCTGGCACAACGGGGCCCTTATCTCGGTTGGGGTCAGGACAGCGCCCAGCCCAATAGGGCCCTGATCTCAGTCGGGGTAATGAGGCTTTAGGGTATAATGGGCTGGCAGGGGGAGGCGTTTGGGCTCAGGAGGATCCATGGAGGAGGCAGATCCCCACCCTGCACTGTCTCCACCCATTTCCCCCCTCTTCCCTCTGCAGGTCGATCCAGTGACAGACACAGCCCTGGCCCCGAGGGGACCCTGCCCCTGGCTCTTCCTGACCCCTGTCCTGCTGGCCGCC
>NW_020682365.1:0-16097 GCF_002925995.2 Terrapene triunguis
TACAGCCTGCTTTAAAAATGATCCGACATTGGATTAGTCTGGTTTC
Organism: Terrapene triunguis; assembly: GCF_002925995.2. Classification (NCBI taxonomy): domain Eukaryota; kingdom Metazoa; phylum Chordata; order Testudines; family Emydidae; genus Terrapene; species Terrapene triunguis. Next base: position 47 of record NW_020682365.1, read on the forward strand.
TGTTGGCAGTTTGTTCCACAGACAAGCTCCTTCCCCTAAGAGCATTTTATCTTATACAATATTTAATGCTGAGTTTTGTAAGTTGCATCATCCTAGAGAAGACCAGCTATCTTGGAGGAGGATCATGATAAAGCATTCTCACAGAAACTGGCATTCTAAGAAGCCCCCAAGAAGAACTTTCTAGAATCCAGGGATTTAGAGCAACTGAAAGCTCCATGAAGTCCTCTGTGGCCTTGAAATGTGAATCTTATTTACTTGGTCATATCTTAGATACTACACTGACAGGCCCTATAGAAAACCTTAAAATAGATGACCTCTTTGGGCTATATGCATGTGTTAGTTTTACATGTAAGAAGGTGACGCCATCACGTCAATATGTCAACACTAATAACATTAGTACTCTGTTCCCTGATACCCTTCCTCTGAGGCTCACAAAGCACAGTCCAGACATTAGTTTAACCTTACAAACACCAAGTGAAGCAGGGAAGCACTGTGTTAGTACTTCCATTTTAAAGATGAATGGTAGAGAGAGACTAAGAGATTCTCCTAAGGTTACACAGGACAGCCATAGATGAGTTGAAAATTAAATCCAGGTCTCTATATTCACATTCCTCTACCTTAACCACAGAACCCTCCTTCTCTACAACATGGCAAGCCAGAATATGAACGTTTAGCATATCTGGCACATAAATACCTTGCAATGCCAGCTACAAAAGTGCCATGCAAATGCCTGTTCTCACTTTCTGGTGACATTGTAAATAAGAAGAGGGCAGCATTATCTCTTGAAAATGTAAACAAACTTGTTTGTCTTAGCGATTGGCTGAACAAGAAGTAGGACTGAGTGGACTTGTAGGCTCTGAAGTTTTGCATTGTTTTGTTTTTGAGTGCAGTTCTGTAACAAAAAAAAATCTACATTTGTAAGTTGCACTTTCACGATAAAGATATTGCACTACAGTACTTATATGAGGTGAACTGAAAAATGTTATTTCTTTTTGTTTATCATTTTTAGTGCAAATATTTGTAATAAAAATAATATACACTTTGATTTCAATTACAGCACAGACTAAAATATATATGAAAATGCAGAAAAACATCCAAAATATTTAATACATTTTAATTGGTATTCTATTGTTTAACAGTGCAATTAAAACAGCGATGAATCGTGATTAATTTTTTTGAGTTAATCGCAATTGTTAACTGCGATTAATTGACACCCCTAAATATTCAATATTTTATTCAATAGTGGGGTGATTTTTTCTGCATTTATCAACAATGTAGTGTGTTTTTAAAACTTATTTTCTAATTAGAAAGCTTTTCAAGCTTTTCTCCACCCCAGGATGGCTAGAAACGTACACTTTTCTTTCTTTCTTTCTTTCTTTCTTTCTTTCTTTCTTTCTTTCTTTCTTTCTTTAATGCAATCTGAGATTCTTACCTAAACACATGAAGCTAGGAGAGGAGGTTTTGAGAACAACATCAAATATTGGAAAACTCATGATTTCATTGCAAAAGTTGGCAACACTATCACATCAACATTTTTGTTCCCATTTTTTCCAAAGAAAAACATTAATAAAATATACAAAAATATATCTAATAGAAATAACATTGTTAAATCTATGATCTAACAGTGACTTCCATCATTTTACTCATGTGAGTTTGCTGGATTGTGCTCTACATACGTGCCTATGAGCACTCTTATATATTACAAGGCTTACCTATTGTTATATTTCAGCACTCCTTGCAACTGTGTTCGCTCTTGGCTTTCAAAACTCCTCTTGGATCTACGATCAGCCTCTTTCTGGGGAGAAGAGGGGCTTCCTCTCTACTCCCATACCCTTGAAGGAGGGTGTCAAAGAGTTCTCTCCTTGACCCTCTCCTCTTCTCCTTGTACATGCTCTCTATGGGATCTCATTGATTCATATGGTTTCAGCTGCCATCTCTGTGCTGATCACTCACAGATCTACTTCTCCACCCCGACCTATCTCTCTCACTCCATTCTCACATCTCAGCCTGTCTTTCTAATATCTCCGCCTGGTTGTCTTCCCATTAACATAGAATGAGTAAAGCTGTACTCCTGACCTTTCTTCCCAAGCTCTCTCCAGTCCCCCAATTTTCTGTCACTTTTGATAATGTCGCCTACCTCTCTATCACTCAGTCCTGTTACCTGGGAGATGATTTGACTCCTCCCTCTCTCTTGCCCTGCACATCCAAGCCATGAACAAATGTCACCAATTCTTCTCCCAGAACATTTCAAAGATCCGCCCTCCTCTTTTAGTCTAGACAGCCCAAACTGTTGTCCACATCCTCACCCTTCTTGATTACTGTAACCTGCTCTTCTCCCAGATCACAGTCCTCAGATCCACACAACATGTTGTACCTATGATCATCTTTCTCTGACCATATCGCACCCCAATTTGATTCCTCCACTGGCTCTCCTTATTTCACCACCTCAAGTTCAATCTTCTTGTCCACACTTTTGAGGCCCTCCTGAGCTCCATCCCACCATACTTGTCTTGTGTCTTACCTCTTGTCTCACTCTGAATCGTACTGCATCATACCTCACCGTCTCTGTTCCACCAGCAATGCTGGCCTGATGCACCCATCTGCCAGCTTCTCACCCAAACAACTCTGTGCCTTCTTCTATGTGGCCTCTTATGCTTACAGCATGCTACCTAACCTGACCTGGTAAACCTCTATCCTCAAATACTCACTCCGACACTCATGCCTGTAAGAAAGACAGGTAATGAAAGCATGATGGGTAGATGGGATTAGCTGGCACTTATTTTATATAAGTATTACTTTTAATACTGTGTATTTGGTTGTATCAGTCATCTACTGTGGTTCATATGTCACTTGCCCTTTTTAGGCCCTGATTCTGTAAACCCTTGTGTATGTGCTTGACTTTACACACGAGTGCTTCCATTGAAGTTACAGTGCAAACTCACTGAGGATAGAAAGACCATATCTTTCTAACTTAGGTACGTGGGCGGCAGGATTCATAGGCCAGGGCAGGCTAAGCCTCCCCTGACTCAGGCTGTGGCACTGCCCATATTGTGCCCAGAGACCCCGCCCTCCCTCTCTACCTGAAGCCCACGGGGAGCTGGGGGCTCAGCTCTAGCTGGCAGCCCTGAACTTGGGCCGGCTGGTGGCCAGAGGTGGCCTGGGTTGGCACTGGGTCAGCCAGGGGAGAGGGGTCAGGCCAGTTGTGGGGACTGGCTATTCAGCCCGGCACTGGCCTGGCACTCGGGGTGGGGGGGAGGGGCTCGGCCCAGCGCTGGGGCCGGCCTGGCACTCAGGGGGGCCGACTGGGGCAGGGGGTCCAGGGCTCCTCTGGCCGGGAGGGGTGGGGGGAAGAAGAGGGGGTAGCTCAGGGCTCCGGTGGGCGGTTCACCTGCCGCCCATACTTAGGTACATATATGGTCTCCATTACCATAATATCTGAGCGCCTCACAATCTTTACTGTATTTATCGTCACAATACCCTCCAGTGCTATCCCCCTTTTACAGATGGGAAATGGAGGCACAGAGAGTTGAAGTGATTTGCCCAGGGTCTCACAGGAAGTCTGTGGCACTGCAGGGAATTGCAGCTGGGTCTCCTAACACCTTAGGTAGCACCCAGTCCACCGAACCATCCTTCCTTTCTTTGTATGTTAAGACAACTCCTAGAACAATGGGGCCCTGATCCTGAGTAGGCTCCCTGGATGATGTTGCAATAAAAATAAAAATAATGCAGCACTTCCATTGTTCTAGACGCGTTCTCCATCCTTTTTGTAAAGTCCAGGAGAACAAAGGAAAAGGTGGGAAGGATAAACAAGTTGTCCTTGATTCAAGGGAAAAGATATGCACGCCCAACTTCATTTCCGTGGGTTTGAACTTCCATTTGATGGAGCCCTTCTTTCCGTCTGTTTCAATGGTCCTTCGGAGCAGTTTTCAGTGTTAGTAGCCTGGCTGGAGATTGTAAATCTGCCTGCTTTGTGCTGTTCTACTCCAAGCAGGCTGTCAGCAGCAGGCAATGCCATCCCCACTCGCTGTGGCCTTGAGCCTGGGCCCACAGTGATGCTGGTGATTGATGTCTGTTACTGTGTATGTGAAGGTAGAGTTTAGACTAGCACCCCCAGACAGGAGGCGGGTTTCACTGGGCTAACGTGCTGTACAAGCCCAGTCAAAGCCGAGCCCTAGCCCTGTCTAGACACCGGACAGGAAGCCTGCGCGGTGCAACGGGCTGTGAGCCGGAGGCTGGCTCTGGGACGTGATGTGCCGCTGGAAGCATCTCTCCCGGCGGCTGCCTGGCCCTTTATGGGAAGAACCAGCAGGCGCTGGCCCTAAATAAACCTCGGCCGGGATTGCGACGCGCAGCCGGCCCGTCGCCCCCCTCTTTGGCCGGGTTTCCCCCGGACAAGTAGCTCGCCCCCGAGCGCCGCGTGGCGGCCACTCTCCCCGCCGGGCAGCGCCCGGGAGGGGCCCCCGGTGCTCAGGGGGGCCGGCCGGCGCGAGGGGCAGGGCCAGCCTTGCATCATCCCCGGCGGGCTGCCGCGGCGGCGCGGGCGCCTTGCCTAGCCGGGGCTGCGGCAGCGGCAGCGGGCGGCCAGCACCGGCCGGCGGCATGGAGAAGCCGAGCGAGAGCTGGAACGGCCACGTGCCGGGCGGCGCCCTGGCCGGGCTGGAGGCGGCGGCCCGGGGGCTGCCCGCGGAGCCGGCCCGGCGGCGGGGCTGCGGCCGCCGCCTGAGGAAGCACAGCCTGGTCATCCTGACCGTGGCCGGCGTGCTGCTAGGGGTGGCCCTGGGCGCGGCCGTCCGCGGCGCCCACCTCAGCCGGGCGCAGGGGGCCGCCCTGGCCTTCCCCGGGGAGCTGCTGCTCCGCATGCTGCGGATGGTCATCCTGCCGCTGGTGGTCTGCAGCCTGGTCTCCGGCGCCGCCAGCCTGGACACCCGGGCCCTGGGCAAGCTGGGGGGCATCGCCGTCGCCTACTTCATGGGCACCACCCTGGTGGCCTCCGCGCTGGCCGTAGCCTTGGCCTTCATCATCCGCCCGGGGGCTGGGGCCCAGGCGCTGAACACCAACGCCCTGGGGCTGGCCGACGCCCTGCCCACCAACAAAGAGACGGTGGACTCCTTCCTGGACCTCGCCAGGTACCTGCCTGCCCTCGGAGCTGGCTGCACCGCGTGGGCCCCACTCCTGGGGGGTGGCTGCTGCTGGAGCCTAGGAACCCCCCTGTTACATCAGCCCCAGCTAGTCCCTGGCGCTGACCGTGGCTAGCACTAGATGCTTCAGAGGAAAGATGTGCTGTAACCTGTCCCCAGGGAAAGTTTTCTCCTTAGTCCCTTAATTAGAGGTTGGTTTATGCCCCAAGCGGGAGGGTTTCTAGACTCTTTTTTTTTTACTATTATAATTCCACTTATGACCTATGGAAGTGTCTGATCCCACTTTGAATCCTGCTAAGTTCTTGGCCTCAGTAATATCTTGTAGTAGTGAGTTCCATTGGTTAGTTATGTGTTGTGTGAGAAAGTTATTTCCTTTGTTCAGTTTTGAATTTGGCTCCTTTTGGGTTTCCTTGAAAGCCTCCTGGTTCTTGGGTGAATACAAGGTGTAGACCATTCATTATTCTGCATGCTTTTATCATGTCCCCTCTTATTCATAGCTCTAAGGTCAGAAGAGATCATCTGTCTGATGTCCTGTATAGCACAGGCAATGGGACTTCCCCAGAATAATTCCTAGAGCATATCTTTTAGAAAAACATCCAGTATTGATTTAAAAATTGTCAGTGAAGGAGAATCCACCAGGTAAATTGTTCCAATGATTGATTAATTTCACCATTAAAAAATTACGCCTTATTTCCAGTCTGAGTTTGTCCCCTTTCAACTTCCAGCCATTGGATCATGTTATATCTTTCTGTTAGACTGAACAGCCCATTATTAAATATTTGTTCCCCGTGTAGGTACTTATAGACTGTAATTAAGTCACCCTTTAATCTTTGTTAAATTAACTAGATTACGCTCTTGGAGTCTGTCACTATAAGGCATGTTTTCTAATTCTTTAATCATTCTCGTGGTGGTTCTTTGAATCCTCTCCAATATACCAACATCCTTCTTCAATTGTGGGTGCCAGAAATGGACCCAGTATTCCAGTGGCAGTCGCACCAGTGCCAAACACAGAATTAAAATAGTCTCTCTACTCCTACTCAAGATTCCCCTGTCGAAGGCATCCCCTGTTGAAGGCAAACAATCCCAGTCTTTTCAATCTCTCTTCATATGAAAGTTTTTATTGCCCCCAAATCATTCTTGTTGCATATTTCCGAACTCCCTCTAATTCTGCAGTATCCTTTTTGAGATGGGGTGATGAAAACTGGTCACAGTATTCCAGTTAAGGCTATCCCATAGATTTATAGAGGGACATGATTGTATTATCCCCCATCCCACTCCTTTTTCATCCTGACATTTGGTAGGTTCCTTCCACCTATTATAGAGGAAGGGGGCCAGCTGCAAAGTTTACAATCCCCATGAGAACTTCCTTCAAAGGCAAGGCTCCCATTTCTAATTACATAGCAGTTATTCTTATTTTGTCTTAGTGCATAGTAGCTGTTGTTATTTCATTTTAAATAGGTGCTGGGGAGGGGGCAGTGATCAGGATCTGCCTGTAACACTTCTACCGTTCACTATTTTTAGTGGGCAGATGCTGTGACAATCTGAATAAGAGAGAGTTGTTTTTAAAAAAGACACATTTCAGTGAAACACACAGAGCCAATATTTTCATCGTCAAAGGGAGAGACTTTTAATACAGTGTTCTCAAAATTACTTCCAACTGTAATCTTATTCATTCATTAATCTTTGTTCAGCACTTTGACAGTGTAACACACAATATATTAGCAGTATTCAGGGCCTGATAGTGTCATCCGACTGACACTGAGTAATGCTTTACTCTGTGAGTAGTCCAATTGCGGAGATTAACCAATGAGAAAATTGCTACTTAATCTGAAAAACAAGGCAGAATGAATGAGAACCTGCAAGTTGGAGTGCAGTCTCTCCAAATAAAAATATACTGAGGGAAACTGATACAGTATCATGGGTGTAAATGTATGGAGATAAATTCCCTTTTATAAGAGTTGATAATCTCTTGTCTATATTTTGTCTATTTTTGGACTGGGGAGAAGAGTTACAATATAAAAGCAAAGTGACTGAGCACTTACGTTTAACAAATATGTTAGTTCAAAGGTTTAGTTGTTTTTCTTTTTCTTGTTTTTAAATATACATTTTGTTATTGTTGAGGGAAATTTGTTTATCGCTGGTGAAACTAGTGGTGAATCTGACAATACTTTTGGGCTCTCCATCCTGTTTTTGTTGTGCTATAAATGTGGATTCACACAGCCTTGTTAGCAGGCTCATTAGTGGTAATAACTGCAATTAGTGGTGCTGACTTACACTTTCAACAGCATGCAAGTATTTAGCTACATTCCAGTCTTTCCTCATCCCATACTTCTCAAGGACTGATCGTGAGAAATCTTGAGAGTCCTAATTAAAAAATAAAAGTGGAGATAGGTAGAATGCCCATTGAGACTAATAGGAATTGATGGGCTGGGGAAACACATCTAAGAAAAAGAAAAACAATTTGTTTAAAATGTAGAAAGAATCGACCTGTCACTGCTAAACTCTGAGAATCTAGAAGACCACTAAAATGACCCAAGCCTGAGGCTTCACATTCATAGGGTGCTGGGCATGTGTGTGGTGTTTTCTTGATGTATCATCCTGGAGTTCTGAGTGTTCTGAATGCATACACGATGGGCGGGGGCTGGGCACTTCCGAGGGTGCTTGGCAGGATTTCTGAAGTTCCACCTAAACTTGGGAGCAGTAGACAGATCCCCCCAGCATCATCTAAATGCAGATGCTGAGTTTAAATGATGTAGATAGAGCTCAGAGTCAGGGGTTTGAGAAGGTGTATTGTGATGGTTCTCGGGGTTCCCAGGACTGAGTCATCTTGTTCCCTACCTTCTGCCTCTTGCGAGAGGAAGTCTTGCTGTGATAGTGGGGTGTTCGATTCCTAAGACCACCAGCCTTTTAGACGCTCACCCACTCTCCTCCAGGTTTTGCCAGCATCCTGTCTTTGCTGTGCAGGTTAACAAGAGGTGCACCACAATCCCCTTGAAGTGATCCCCCGTGAAATCCAGCCCCTGACACAGGCTACTCACGGAAATCCCAGATCCTCTGCTCCCAATGGAGCAGTGTACCCCACTTTACCAGTTTTACCTTAAACCACTGCTGCTGTATCACACACAGCACTTATGAGCACTTATAATAAAACAAAATAATGTATTTTTAAAGAAGAATAGAGGTTCCACTAGAAACAAGAGAGTGATGGAAACAAATGGTTACAATATAAAACAAAATCTTAAAACGCAAACTAGGGCCCACCCTTATTAATAGTTACTTTATGAGATAGAAAAATGTAGGTTTTCCCCCCAAAGGTTTGGAGCTGGCTGGCTGGCTTCACAGGAACCAGGATCCAGTCTTTCATGAAACAGCCCCACTCCATGAGATGTCTCCTCAGTGAATGGCTGCAGAGTGTCTTTCTTCACCGTGTGATGTATCCATCTTATGTCTTTAGTCACAGACAGGGTGACCCCCTTAATGTTCCTTTCTACCCCTAAGTGGTTTTGATTGTTTGCAGTTGTCTTTGATGGTTTTCCATTGACTATTCTGAGATGGGGCAAGGGTAGACAACTTGAACCTTACATTACATCACCGGCTGACCAAGGAGGGATGACAACTCTCTCGTGCTTGAATGGGCCATCATCAGGCCATATGACTAACTTTTACTCCAATCCCATAGGCATAGTTTTCAATATAATTTTGTTATTCCTTAAATATTATGTGTAAATACATCTCACAATGACCAAGTATTGACAAGTTACAAGCTTTCAGTAGAGATCTCACATGCTACCTTTTATGGGTAAATACCATGAAAGCAGTGTATTAGGTGTAGTGAGTTTGTCAGGTCTGAGACAGGAGCTGCTTGTAAAGAATAGTGGTGATCCCTTTGCCCAATGGGTGTCTGTGTCCCAGTTGTCAATGGAATTTAATCCTTCATGCTAAAAAAAAAAAAAAAAAAATATACACATGCTGGCTCAATAAACAACACTAGTTTGCGCATTGATGCCATTTCTAGAGAAAAAGCATTAACTGATTTCCCCCCCCTATTTTGGTTTATACAAACATAAGTGCCTATCTTATATTCAAGGTGCCCATACATAGTTTAATCTAATGAAATATCCTAAGATAATGGACTGCTCTTCCCATCCATATGAAGAAATACACACCAACCATAAAAACCTCCCCCAGCAGACAGAAAAACCCCTTCGTACCTCACCCAACCTGTCCTCAAAGGTCCTGGAGAAAAGATGATCCGTGCAGCATGCCCTGATGATTGACAGATCCAGCCTTTGGTGAATGAGGGAAGGGAGCAAATTCCAAAGTCAAGAATCCCTCGAGGAGCATGCTCTGGCAGCAGTGCTCCAGCTCTGGCCCTCTGCATTGATTTCAGTCGTGGCAACGCCCCACAGGGAGAGAAGCAGTCTGTCTCTCAAGTAATCAATCCCTAGCAATAAGCACCCCTCTAAAACACATGGGGGTCCACTACGATGATGGGACAAAATCCAATTTGAAAATATCAGATGAAATGGACTGTTCCAACACACCGCCACTCCCCTACCCCACGCATCACCTCCAACACACTGGCCCGCTCAACATAGAATCCCACCCTGAAACCTGGAAACACCATCCCAAGACTATTGCTCTGTCCCCTCCCCAAGCACCTGTTTTGTTTTTGTTTTTTAAAGAGCTTTGCACTATGTCCAGAAGGTTAACAAATCAGGGCTCTGGCAGACCAGGGGGAGAGCAAGTTATGTGAGGGACTTGCATGGAAAACACCGCACTGGTTATTTCCCTCTCTCCCCAGTATTGCTTTTTAAAATGTTTTGCTGATCTCAGCTGAATGCTACAGGAGAGGAGGTCTTTAAGCTGGCAAAGTGTCAAACCATTTAGGGCTTTACAGGTTCAAATCAAGACCTTGAACTTTGCCTGGAATCCAGCTGGAAGCCAGTGCAAATCACTTTCACACTGAAAGCACACAACACTGATGCACTATGATTTTTTTTTTTTTTAGTATGACACTTCAGTTAAACACAAGGACACGTGGCATTGATTTTTTGGCTGTTATCTGTGGTGTCTGGAAACGTCCTTTGAGATTCTGCTACTCAGTTCAGTTCAAATTGGGGCAACAGCAAATGCCAAAATATGTAGGCTGGTCATAATTATATTCAGTCAAAAATCAATTAAAACATTTTCAGTGGTATCAAGCCAGTTCATAATTAGCTTGTGAAAAACAGGCGGCTATGACCCACCTGAACATCAGGACTGGATCGGCTCTCTGAAAGATACACTCCAGCTCAACCAGAGGTTATGGGCTTGAGACAGGAGTTAGTGGAACAGTGAAATGCTATAGCTTGCTTTATGCAAGAGTTCAGACTAGAGGATCATAATGGTTCCTTCTGGCCTGATAAGCCATGTATCTGTGACTTGGACCATGAGGTGATTATTAATGGCATCATAAGTGGCACTCACACTCTTAGTGCACTTTTTAGGCACAACACAGAATTGAAAGCTAGTGTAAACCTTCCAGTGTGTGGAAATAGTGAATGGGAGCTGGGGCCCAGCCGGGAGGGTCAATATTTAACATGGATTCTCTGGAGATTAGAAAAGCTGTCCTTTATCAGGACATGCCATTCTGTGGGGTTTTTTTTAAAGTCTGTTGGCTTGGTGGCCAGAGGTAGTGCTTTGCATTGTGCCATGGGAGTCTGGGGCTTGGCTCTGTTCCCAGGCTTGGCCACTGATCACTCATTCACTAGGCCAGACCTCTGAAGAGGCGACACATACACACAGCTCCCGCAGAAGTAGTTCCTCCTGTGGTTTAACAACAAGCTGACTAATGAGTGGATAGGTTCAAAGGGAGAAAAAGGGTTGGGGCTACATCTGAGCAAATACAGAGGCCTCCATCAAAAATACAGAGGCACCTTCTGAGAAATACAGGTTTAGAGGATGCTTTGTATCCACTTTGCCCTTTCCTGTATCCTTGATTCTCCTATACTGCCATTAGATTCACTTGGGCTGGCATATAAAATGATATCTGGTCCTGAGTTCGCTGATCTAGTTTCACACTGCAGTTTTGAGGAAGGCTAGTGAGTGATTCTTTGGGGCACCTAAAATTCAAATTCAGGGATTAAGACATGGATTTTCAGGTCTTTGCCAGCCTCCTGCTGCGGAAGCGGAGGCTAGCTGCTGGTGCTGGGATCCAGGCATAACTTCCAGCATATAGAAAAGTTCCTGGAAGACAATTATTGCATCCAGGTACAGGGTTCACTTTGTTCTGATGAATTTTAGAATTTATACAGTGCTCTACAGATACAAATTAACATGTCATAAACTACAGCTGGTCAAAAATTTTCTGCCTGAACAGTTTTCCATTGGAAAATACTGATCTGATCAAATTGAAACGTTTTGTAGCAACATTGATTTCACTGACTTTTTCTATGAAAAATTATCAAAATTTCATTTCAATAAGATCAAAACATTGCATTTTTACTTTATGATTTTGACTTTTATGTATTTTATACTTTAATATAAAAGTCTAAATGAAATGTTTTGACCTTATAAAAATTAAATATTTATTGAAGGTCAAAACAAAAAAAGAATATTTTTCTCCCCTCCCAGTTGGGGTGAAACCAGATTTCAAAATCTTGAAGTTTTCTGCAGGATGGAAATTCCAATTTTCGGCTAGCTCTAGTTGTAACACCCCTGGGAGGGAGTGAAAAATTATCATCCCCATGTTATAGATGGAGAAACCGAAACAGGCTGGATCGAGAGAGACCCCAGGAGTCAGTATCAGAGCCAGGCTCAGAGTCCCATTCTCAGTTGAGCTTGAAGAGAATACTCTGCCTGCCTGCAGTGGCCTTAAATCAACAATCTAGTGGCACTACAGCTCACAGCCATGGATTAGTCCTGTAAATTGAGGGATGGATAGGCATGGGTTTCACAGATCCCGGTGGCTAGCCCTAGGCAACTGTGGTGGAGTAATGGGCCTTAGAAACAATCAGCGACAAACTTTCAATCTGTTTTTGAAAGAGTTATAAAAATGAGAATAAATACCAACACTCTACTTTGAGACCAAAAAGGGATAAAAGTCTTGCATTGTAATGACCATGATGTGGGATAGGGAATGGTGGGTTAGTAGTTACAATTATACGGTTGCTTGAACTGTGTATTTTCAAGAAATGCTAAACTCAGAGTGTCACTTGTTGGCAACAGGCTATGTCTATTTCTGATACCTCATGATTGTTGCATACACTATGAAAAAGGGAATGTTGTAGGTTAAACAGGAAATGTTACAGTCTGCACTTGCTTTTTGCCGCATTCTGATTCAGAAACTAACATCCCCTACATTTATTGGTGGAACCGATTCTTTGTAATTATTAGGGGATGGAACAGTAGCTGTTTTTACACGGTTGTGCATTTGTGAACAGGAGAAAAGCTTCCAAATGGGTGTATACCTATAACAGAGAAGACCCCAGTCTAATCTCCTCTAACAGTAGTTGTCTCCTTATCTAGGTTCCTTTTTAAATGATGAAATTAAGTTGGGTGACGGTGCTGTCTTGCATCAGGTATTGGGCGGTTATTTTGCAAGCTTCCTCACTGAGCTCTGCCAGTGCCTCAGACCTGAGGCAGTGCTGTCCTTTCATGCTGAATGATGCCCACATGAGTGGTGGCTGTGTTTCTTTTTGCAAAATGTATACTGTGTTGTGACAAGTGGGGAGTTCTCTGCCCAGCTCGCAGCCTGGGCACTGAGGAGAGGCACAGTGGGAAGCATTCCTCCTCTTCAGAGCACAGAGGTGGTCTTCATTTGCTACCACTCCCCTGAGGCTAAAGTTGCTCCTATGTATAAGGCAGCCCCCTTTCCTGGGGAGGGGAGGACCTGTACCGGATACTCTGGAGTTAAACAGGAATGAAACAGGCACCATGTAAGTTATGTAACTCTCTTCCTTCCCAGCACTGACAGCATTCAGTTTTACCACCTCAGTAATGGTAGCAAGGACTGTACTATCACTGAGCCACATGCTGGCAGGATAACCAGCGTACTCCGTATCCGACAATCCCAGTGTTTCCTCAAGGGTGGCCACCAGAGTGATAACACTCATGTGCTTTAGTAAGATGTAACAGGCACTTCAGGGCTTGGGGTCTTTTTAGAGCAAACTAAACTTTTAATAAAAAGAACAGGAGTATTTGTGGCACCTTAGAGACTAACAAATTTATTTGAGCATAAGCTTTTGTGGGCTACAGCCCACTTCTTCGGATGCTGTAGCCCACGAAAGCTTATGCTCAAATAAATTTGTTAGTCTCTAAGGTGCCACAAGTACTGCTGTTCTTTTTGTGGATACAGACTAACACAGCTGCTACTCTGAAACCTAAACTTTTAATGTTACACATTCAAAAAATCCATTAATCTAACCCTACTCCCCAAGCTCATCACACCCCTTATCCACAACTACTGTGGACCTTCTGGACCATTCCCCTGTGGTTCCCTTCCTGAGCTTGGATTGGCCCTGTTTCACAGGTTTCTAAGGGCTTGTCTGCCTGGGGAAATTGCTATTCTAGAATAACTTCCTATGTGGACACTCTTAATTACAGAAAGAAGGGTTGTCAACATTTGAAAATTAATTCAGATTAAGGAAGGGTGAGGATTTAAAGTGCAGTCGCTGTTCAGGAGTATCTCCTGGGGTGGACACTCATATTCCAGAATAAGAGTGCCATATTCCTGTTTAACATAATCCACTTCTGAAGAATAACTTCCCTATCTAGACAAGCTTTAATTGGAGGAGCATACTGTGGGAAGCATCCTTCATGGCCGAAAGTAGGCTAGGAAAAGAGCAATAGATGTAGGGGACCAGTAAGTGTGTGTGAGACAGTGAATGTGTGTGTATTTTTGTGGTGATCCCGGCAGTTATTTTTTGTGTGATCACCTGAATTACTTCTGTTCTCCCTCCCCCTCCCCACCAAAAAAAAATTATAGGGAAGCAGTGGATTCTAGTAGCTTGAGCGGTGGACTGTGACTCAGGAGACCTGGGTTCTATTCCTGCCGCTGGCCTAGCAGGTGACCTTTGGCAAGTCACTTCCTTTCACTGTGTCTCACGTTACCCCTCTGTAAAGTGGAGATAATGATACTGATCTCCTTTGTAAAGTGTAGAAGATCTATGGTGCTCTATATAATTATTTATTACTTTTGTTTCATAGGAACCCATGTAAATTCCAGGTGTAAAATGGTGTATTGAGAAAAAATGTTGTCCAATGGTTGTATCTGATTTGCATGTGCAATTACACATTCGCCTAAGTGCCGTCCTTCCTTTATGGTGGCACACCTGGACAGGAAGTATGTTTGTGCTTCTATGTGTGAATTTTCCATTTTGAATTGGGGACATAATGAACACAGACTCGTACTGACAGAACTGGGGCTGGCTTTCCAAGGTCTCTTAGTTTTGCTTCACTGCTCATGATAAACACTGCCTCTGATGTGAGCACATGACCAGCCCAAATAGCCTGTCAGTTGTGGGGTGGCATTTTCCTATGGAACACATTTGATTAAACTATTTACTGTGCTTTATGTGGGGGTGTTTGCACAGATTCACCCTCTGATGAAGTTGAAAGCCTATGCACTTTCACACTGGCCTGTCATCAAAGGCTGATTTAATTCACATGATGACTTATCTTAATGAATTATAACTCTACTTTGTGTAAAATCGCATCTTAGTGTATAGCTGATTAAACCACTTATTTGATAATAGGCTTTAATGACTAAAAATGTTTTTTCCTACATAGTAGATTGCACAACAAATAAGAATAACACATTAAATTAGATGCTTCCATGATAGTCTAAAGTGACCTTATTATTTGAGCAGACAAAACATCCAATGTAATGGGGTTCCTATTGATCTTTCAGTGTTAATTAATTTGGCCCATAATTATATCCTTTTGTAACCTAAAATGTTCTTTTCTGCCTTCAGGGTCAAAATCAGGTCAGGTGATTGGGGAAGTACAGTCACATTTCTGTGCACCTGTCAAGGCTGGATCCCCACTTTGAACTTTAGGGTTCAAATGTAGGGGCCTGCATGAAAACTTCTAAGCTTATCTACCAGCTTAGCTTTGGTCCGCTGCCACCATCACAAGAATTCCCTCCCTGGGAAGCCTTGAGAAACCTTTCACCAATTCCCTGGTGAACACAGATCCAAACCCCCTTGGATCTTAAAACAAGGAGAAATTAACCATCCCCCCTCCTTCCTCCACCCTCCTTTCACCAATTCCTGGTGAATACAGATCCAAACCCCCTTGGATCTTAAAACAAGGAGAAATCAATCTGGTTCTTAAAAAAGAAGGCTTTTAATTAAAGAAAAAGGTAAAAATCATCTCTGTAAAATCAGTATGGAGAATAACTTTACAGGGTAATCAAACTTAAAGAGCTCAGAGGACCCCCCTCTGTCTTAGGTTCAAAGTACAGCAAACAAAGATACACACTCTGGTAAAAGGTTTCAGAGTAGCAGCCGTGTTAGTCTGTATCCGCAAAAAGAACAGGAGTACTTGTGGCACCTTAGAGACTAACAAATTTATTAGAGCATAAGCTTTCGTGGGCTACAACCCACTTCTTCGGATGCATAGAATGGAACATATATTGAGGAGATATATACACACATACAGAGAGCATGAAAAGGTGGGAGTTGTCTTACCAACTCTGAGAGGCCAATTAAGTAAGAGAAAAAAACTTTTGAAGTGATAATCAAGGTAGCCCAGAAGTTGAGAAAACAAAGTAAATCTAAGACGCCTTGCCTGTCTTTACTTACTAGTTTGAAATAGGAGAGACTTGTTTAGAAAGATGGGGAGAACCTGGATTGATGTCTGGTCCCTCTCAGTCCCCAGAGCGAACCACTCGTTAAAACAAAGAGCACACACAAAAGCCTTTCCCCCCC
>NW_020682366.1:0-7354 GCF_002925995.2 Terrapene triunguis
CGATGACCTCTCGAGGTCCCTTCCAGTCCTAGAATCTATGAATCTATGAATCTATGAATCATTCAAAAAGGGTAGAGAATAAGACGGAGAATATCTTATTGCCCTTATATAAATCCATGGGATGCCCACATCTTGAATACTGCATACAGATGTGGTCTCTTCATCTCAAAAAAGATATACTGGCATTAGAAAAGGTTCAGAGAAGGGCAACTAAAACTATTAGGGGTTTGGAACGGGGCCCATACGAGGAGACATTAAAGAGGTTAGGACTTTTCAGCTTGGAAAAGAAGAGACTAAGGAGGGATATGATAGAGGTATATAAAATCATGAGTGTTGTGGAGAACGTGAATAAGGAAAAGTTATTTACTTGTTCCCATAATATAAAAACTAGGGGCCACCAAATGAAAATAATGGTCAGCCTGTTTAAAACAAATAAAAGGAAGTTCTTCTTCACACAGCACACATTCAACCTGTGGAACTCCTTGCCTGAGGAGGCTGTGAAGGCTAGGACTATAACAGGGTTTAAAAGAGAACTGGATAAATTCATGGAGGTTAAGTCCATTAATGGCTATTAGCCAGGATGGGTAAGGAATGGTGTCCCTAGCCTCTGTTTGTCAGAGGGTGGTGATGGATGGCAGGAGAGAGATCACTTCATCATTGCCTGTTAGGTTCACTTCCTCTGGGGCACCTGCCATTGGCCACTGTCGGCAGACAGGACACTGGGCTGGATGGACCTTTGGTCTAACTCAGTCTGGCCGTTCTTATGTTCTTGCCCTGACGCTGAAAACACTTCAAGGATACGCATGTACTGTTACCCAGAGTCATGAGTCCTGGTGGCCAGAAGTCCTCTCCCACCAATTAACAAATACACAGAATTAAGTTTCAACCAATTATTTATTACTGGAATTTTTCCTACTGGGGCCAGGGTAGGGCCGTAGGGATGCGGTACTGGAAGAAACGGGGGATGGGGGTATTCTGGGCACAGAGCGCATCCGCCTTGGAGCAGCAGTGACACCCTGTGGCCAGTTGGGGTAAGGCACAAAAAGTGTTTCCCAGAGAGAAGTGACAAGCTGTGGCCCGCAGGGACAGCACCAGCCTCTTCCCAGTGGGGGTGGGGGGGGGCTGAGGTGGAGTAGACAAGATTGTGGCAGCTGCGCCCCCCTGTCGCCATGAGTCCCTGCCACTCTCTGTGGCCCCACCCCCTGCAGCTCCTCAGTGAAGTGTCAGCCTCGCCTCCTCCCCTCAGAGGCCCCGCCCCCTTCCCAGGCTAGAGACAGTGCTTCTATATCCTGGGAAATTTCCCAAAATCTGGGAATTTTTGAGTAAAATATTTCAACTTGGGAAATTGGGAATTTTCATTCAAAACCTAAATAATCCTGAGAAAATTTCATAAAAAGTAAAAGACTTTCCAAATCTCAAAAATCCTGGGAAGTTTTCATAAAAAGTAAAATATTTGCGCTTCTTTTAAATTTCCCTCAAAATGCGTTCTTCGATTGGTGAATATTTGTCACGTGATTTTCATAATCAGGCTGCTCTCCTATTGGTGGTGCTTCAACGTACTATATCATGACGGCCCACGTGAAGTGACAAGTGCACACATGCACTCACAACAAACCAACCTCAGCAACAGCTGGCTGGCGGGTAATGAGGAGATGGTTATCAAATGTATCTTCTAGGGAAGGTTCCTGCCAATCATTAAATATATTGCAATATTTACTGATTATGATTAGTTTCTTTATCAGTCATTAAATCTCTAAAATTTTGTATTTCGTGCTTGCAGTTGCACAGAGAATGTGGACCAGAGCGTTCGGCTGTTCATAAATTTGTAACAGCACCTTCCTCCAGGCAAATATTAAATATCTTCGCCTACTGTGTTAGGTAATAATATATAATATGTTCCCTTCTTTGATTTAAATATAAATTGAAATATACATTATACTAATTATCGCATTCCATTATTTCAGAGATCTCTTTCCATTTTTTATCTAACGTAAAAAATGAATAAAGAGACCGGTAAGGCTGGTGAGAAGAGGAAGAGGACTGCAGGAGTAGACAAAGATCCATCCATGTCGAAACGAAAACAACGGGATAGCACCCCCGACAGAGTATTGAAGACTTGGGGTGAACTTCCACCAAAAGAGAAGCCATCTACTTTCAAAAAAGCCTTTCAAGACTCGTGGCTTCAAGAAGGTAAATACAAAGACTGGCTGCAGAAAGTAGAAAACAATCATTTTTTAGCTTATTGCAAATGTTGTGATGTAAAAATCCAGGCAGGTACTAGTGAGTTAGATAAGCACGCTAATGGTAAAAAACATAAACAAAGGGTTGAGACAGTATCTAATACAAAGAAAATTGATGATATGTTTAATAAACAAGATTGTGAAATTTAAAAAGCACAAAAATGTGAAGAGCAAGTTAAAAATGCAGAGATTAGAATGGCCTGTTACTTTGCTGAACACAATGTCAGTATTCAATCTGTAGAACACTTGACTGAAGTAGTTAAAAAATGTTTCCCTGATTCCAGAATTGCTGAGGCTGTAACATTAAAGAAAGATAAATGTACTGCTAGAATTAGCAATGTTTTGGCGCAAACTGAGACTGAGGAACTTGTAGAAAAATTGAAAGTTAATGAATTTAGATTATTCAGGTCAATTGATGTTTGCAAATATATCTGAACTGGCTAAAAAGGTTTTCACATTACAGCATTCAAATGCAGCATGTGAACGAATTTTTTCCATGGTAACTGACATAAAAACCCAAAAAAGAAACTGTATGACAACCAAAACACTCCATTCTAGTGTAGTTATAAGGTCAGCTTTGAAAGCAAAGCACGAGAAATGTTCTAATTTTGTAATTACTATTAAGCACTTGTATTTACATTGTAAAAATATGTACAGTAAAAATGACAGTGATAAAACTAGTAAAAATATTAATGATGGTAATGATGTTCCTAGTGACGACTCAGACCATGAGTCAGAAAATGGATAAAACTCAGAGATTATAATAATAAGGAAAATTATATAAAAGAGTGTTATGTGTTCTTTGTTTGCTTTTTTATCTTACTTTATAATCATATGTTTACTTTTTATTTTTTCAAAGTAACTTTGATGTACAGTACACTGCAGGGCACATGCTGTACTTATTAATACTTTTGTTTTTAAAATAGTGAAATTTGTGTAAAATACATTTTCTATCATTTCAATCCTACTCCTCATGTGTGAAATATTTTATTGACTGTATAAGTAACATAAGTTTAAAATTGAAAAACATGTCTATACGTATACAAATTATAATAAATGTGAAATATCTCGAACGAATAAGAATAATTTGGATATAATATATATGATATAGTTATTAAAAACACACATATTATGTTCCTTTGAGATTTTGAAATAAAAAACTTTATCTGGGAATTTTTCACCAGATTTGGGACATTTTTAGCGCTAGGTTGGGAAAAGTTGGCATCACGATATAGAAGCACTGGTATAAGCGTTCCAGGGGGCGGGGCATGTGGGAGCTGGGGGGCGGGGCAGAGCAAAGGGATCGGGGCAGGTTTGAAGCCAGAGCCCCGGGGGAGCCGGGAGCCCAGATCGGGGTGCGCGGGGCGGGGCCAGGAGAGGGAAGCCTGGGAGTCACGTGGCAGCCTGGCATGAGGCGGGGGGCTACAGCCCGTGGGTCCCAAAATGGTCCCATCCCGCCCCCCCGGGAGCCGCTGTTGGGGCCGGTGCAGGGTATTAAACTGCTCCGCATAGGGATGTGCTACTGGTAGCGGTTACCGACACGCAATGGAGTGTAAGAAACTGCTACTGTAGTAACCTGCTCCCCAGTGTAGCCAGTGCCGACAGGGAGCAGCTTCTTGCACTGTAGTGTGTGTGAAATCGCTCCGTGTAGAAATGTCTCTCTGGAGCCGTTATTGATACGTATAGATTGTAAGAAACAGCTTTTGTAAAAAGATGCTACGTCCCTCACAGGTCATGTTTTCTAGACCTTACTTTTTTTTTCTCTTCTCTGGACTCTCTCCAATTTGTCCACCTATCCTGAAATGCGGCGCCCAGAACTGGACACAATACTCCAGTTGAGGCCTAATCAGCGCAGAGTAGAGCGGATATCCCAGAGTGACGTTCTGGTTTTTTGCATAGATCCCTTTCCAGAGTACTCGTATTCAGCTTGTGGTCCAGATGTCTTTCCGCAGTACTCCCTCCTAGGCAGTCATTTCCCATTTTGTGTGCATGCAGCTTATCATTCACACACTTGATCATTGTACTCTGTATGCCATTAGCTCCATCATTGATTAAGATTTGGAATAGAAACTTATCCAGAACTGATCCCTGGAGAACCCCACTCGTTCTGCCCTTTCAGCCTGTGAAGCGCTGATAACTACTGTCGGAACTGTTTTCCAACTAGTTTTGCACCCATCTTATTTTAGCTCCATCTAGGTTGCATTTCCATAGTTTGTTTATGAGAAGGTCATGGGAGACAGTATCAAAAGCCTGACTAAAAGCAAGATAGCGCGGTCCTACAGATAGCATTTTCACACACACATATGTGTAAGAAATTGCAAACTGTAGGGATGTGCTACCTGTAACACTGCAATCGGCTGAAGCTAATTCCTACAGATAGCAGTTTCTCACACCGTAGGTATGTGAGACTGCGCTCTGCTTGAATTAGCTACATCAGATGGCCTTTTTTAGCAAAGTAGGACCTGTCGCTGCTGCAGTGCCGGGTGCCAGGCGCTAGGGGCTGAGCTGTGGCTCTAAGCAGGGGGGCGGTCTGTGAGTCGGGGGCGTTCAAGCTCCTCTGAGAAGCAGGTTTGGATTTTCATCAGTGAATTTCCAATTTCACCATCCCCGGGTGAACTGGGGACAAAATATTCCCAATTCCATTGATAACAATCAACGTTTACAGAGGGGCCAAGTGAGGAAAACGCTGCTTGAGAACTTGCTGCTGGAGTCCCACTGTACAGTGTATAAAACACAGCGCGGGTGTTAGCGGCGCTAGCGCAAGGGGGCGTTTGTTTCCATCGCTTTAACTCGGAATCAGCATCTGCTGTCATGACATGATTCTTGTCGGGCCCCCTCCCCTCAATTTCACACACCTGTGAGCATCTCCATGGATACAAATCTAAAAAAACTGCTTAAAAATACCCCACTATGACTCGTCCAAATTATAAAAACTGAATCCTGCCAAGCCTAGTGAAAAGTAAAACACAAGCAAGCCTGTGTGTGTGTGTGTGTGTGTGTGTGATGCTACATCCACATTGGGGTGTGTTTCCCTAGACAAACAATTTCTTTTTATGTAGCATCTTCCTCTTCTATTCCCCATTAGAACATGCTCCTGGCTGCAGCCAGGTCCCCTCTAGCCAGGAAATGTCACGTCCCTCATTGAATGAATGAACCAGTGATAAACTTCTTACCCTCTGTCACACAGCTCACC
This sequence comes from Terrapene triunguis, assembly GCF_002925995.2. Classification (NCBI taxonomy): domain Eukaryota; kingdom Metazoa; phylum Chordata; order Testudines; family Emydidae; genus Terrapene; species Terrapene triunguis. Next base: position 5,434 of record NW_020682366.1, read on the forward strand.
CCCACATGGCCAACCATGACACAACAGGCGAGTCCTGCCTCAGTTTCCCCTGCTGTTCCCAGGGCTGACTGAGTTGCCCACCCTCTCTGCAGTGGGTCAGACTGATGGTCCACTCTGCCCAGAAGAGGAGTGTTGTCTCATTCAATTCAAGCCTCTTCTGGGCATAATTTACTAATACAGTTCCAGGCTTTGGTTGATCCCTTGAAATAAGGCAATTCACAACCCCCAAAGTAAGACAGATGAAAAGGCAGCAGTTCTCCATGGCATCCCCGCTCCAGGGACTGTCACCCAGGCATTCTACAAGGGTCTTCCCGCAGCATTGCCCTCCCCAGGCTCCTGCAAGCCCTACCCCTGCGGAGTGTGGTGTATTGAAAACTGTGTTAAAACTGGGAGCTATCACTTTAAATTCGAGGGGTGTTCCTGGCCCTGCCGGCAGGCTGGGGGCTCTGTTGGGAAGGGTCTGATCAGAGTCTGCAGAGAGCCAGCCTAGAACAAGGTGGGTGAGTTGAGCCCCTGGGCTGTGGGGTGCAGCCTGTTTTGTCTGTAGAGAAACAGTCACATGAAAAAGAGTCCCATTCAATTCCATCATGTCATGGCAGACAGCTAAAAAGGGACAATGTTTAAGTGCTTATACACAAATCCTAGAAGTCTAAATAATAAGCCAGGTGAATTTGAGTGTCTCGTATTAAATGAGGATATTAATGTAATAGGCACCACAGAAACTTGGTGGAATGAGGATAATCAATGGGACAGTAATACCAGGGTACAAGATATATTGGAAGGACAGAAGAGATGGTGCTGGTGGGGGAGTGGCACTAGATGGGAAAGAAAGCGTAGAGTGAAAGAAAGTAAAAATCTTAAATGAACCAAACTGCACCATAGAATCTCTATGGCTAGAAACGCCATGCTGGAATGATAATATATAGTAGTAGGGATATACTACTGCCCACCTGACCAGGATGGAGACAGTGACTGTGAAATGCTCAGGGAGATTAGAGAGGCTATAAAAATAAAACAATCAGTTATAATGGGGGATTTCAACTATCCCCATAGTGACTGGGTACATGTCACCTCAGAATGGGGTGAAGAGATGACGTTTCTTGACACCTTAAATGAAGCTTCTTGTTCTGGATCCCACAAGGGTGGAGGCAATTCTTGATTTAGTCCTAAGTGGAGCACAGGATCTGCTCCAAGAGGTGAATAGAGCTGAACTCCTCGGTAATAACGACAATAACATAATAAAATGGAACATTCGGATGGGTGGGAGGGGAGGACACAAACCACAGCAGCCCACCGTGGTAGCATTTCATTTCACAAAGTGGAACTCCACAGAAATGAGGAAGTTAGTTAGAAAGTAAAAGGCAAACTGCAAATAAACTTTTGAAAGACATCATAATAGAGGCTCAATTTAAATGTGTACCCCAAATAAAAAACATAAGAAGAGGACCAAACAAATGCCACCGTGGCTAATAACAAAGTAAAAGAGGGAGTTAGAGGCAAAAAGGCATCCTTTAAGGGTGGAAGTTAAATCCTATTGAGGAAACTAGAAAGGACCATAAACTCTGGCAAGTGAAGTGTGTGATAGTCCCACCTTGGTGCAGACCCTGCCCCTCCCATCGCTCCACCTCCTCCTCTTCCTGTAGAGCCTTCCTCAAACCCCCGCCCCCCCTTTGCCCTGATCCCTGCAAAAACCCCTGACTGCGGCTGGGCTGCCGGTGTGCTGAGCCGCTGCCTGATAGTGGCTTGTCGGCTTGTCCTGCCCCGTGTGCCTGTCTGGGGCCAGCTGCTGGCTCTTGTCTGAGATGTAGGTTGTCAGCGCTTCAGAGTCAGGACAGTCGTTTTGTGCAGTGCGGGCCTGGTCCATGACTGGGGCGCCTGAGCACTACCGTAATACACCTAATAGATAATGTACAGCGCCTAG
>NW_020682367.1:0-13488 GCF_002925995.2 Terrapene triunguis
AATATATAATCAGGCCAACTCCTGTTGACGTGGAAATTTTGCCTGAGTTGAGGCCTCAGGATTTGTTCTGTGCTTGCTGACACTGCCACAGAAGGTGTGATTGTAGTGCAGGTAGATAGATCCATGCTGGATTTAAATCTGGACAGCATGGATAACAACAGCAGTGCAGATGTGGTGGCCTGGGCTAGCAACCAAAGTATGTATCCAGGGTCCTGGTGGGCTTGTTACTTGGGCAGCTGGCCCATGCCGAAATCTGTGCCGCCATATCTTTGCTACTATTTTTACCCATGCTAGCTAGGTTAAAACTAACATGGGTATGCTTACCCAGACTACAACTGCACCTTCACTTGCAGTGTAAACATTCCCCTCTTTGTAAGAAAGCTGTGCAGCCTTATATGAAAGCCCAAAGAGGAAACTTTTTCAGTGCCCCTTCCTCATAGTCTATATGTGTGTGATCCAGGGCTGTGAAATCAGACCCACCTTTTCAAATGCACATCAATCTCTAAATGCCTACACTGCCTTTGTGCTTTTAATAAAGGCATTTCTTGTTTTCATAATATTTTGCCCTGGGAGAGGGGGAGCCCACTGAAGTAATAGATCATCTTGTTTCAGAAGGCTGTCCTGGTGCAGCGATGCACATCTAGGCTATCATACAACCCATTAAAATAGAATACATCTTTAAAACGAGAACAGACATTTCTCAATGCTCTGAACAATGAAGTTTTAAATCCTGCACAAATAATCACTTCTGAGCAGACAGCGGGTCAGAATTTCATGACACTACAGCACTGTAGCTAAAAGTATGTCTACTCTGCAACTGGGGGTATGATTTGCAGCTTGTGTAGATGTACATGTGCTAGCTTTAATCTAACAAGCTCACTTAAAATAGCAGTGAGGCTACAGTGATGGGAGCTTTAGTGCAGGCTGCACAAGCCCACCTGACCCCCCCCCTGCATATTTACTCACTTGTGCACCCTGCATGGAAGCTCATGTTGCTGTGGCATCCTCACTGCTAGGCCTTATCTACAGTGGCAAGCTTCTGTGCAGTAAAGCAGTTTTCTGTGGTGTAACTCCCAAGATGTACACACGCCAAGCCACTTAGTGCGCAGAAACTGCACAGATACAGCGCTCTAAAAAAACCACCCCAACAAGAGGCGTACAGCTTTCTATGCTGGGGCTACAGTGCTGCGGTGCCAATGTAGACACCCTGGTCGATTTCAGTGCTGCGATTGGCCTCCGGGAGGTGTCCCACAATGCCTGTTCTCGCCTCTCTGGTCATTGGTTTGAACTCTACTGCCCTGCCGTCAGGTGACGAACTGTGACCCCCACCCCTTACATTCCTTAGGAATTTTGAAAGTCCCCTTGCTGTTTGCTCAGTGACAAGTGCAATGGTCTCAGTGCATCTTTGCAGGTGACCATGCCTGCTCCACGCGCCAGGCGATCCCCCGCTTGCAGCAGTGTTGAGCTGCTGGACTTCATCAGTATTTGGGGAGAGGAGGCTGTCCAGTCCCAGCTGCGCTCCAGCCATAGGAATTATGATACCTACGTACAGAAATCATTTCACGATGCATGACAGAAAGGGGCCATGACCAGGACACACTGCAGTGCAGGGTCAAAGTGAAGGAGCTGCAGAACGCCTACCACAAGGCGTGGGAGGCAAACCACCGCTCCGGTGCTGCGCCCACGAGCTGCTGGTTCTACAAAGACCTGGACATGATACTCGGCGGTGATCCCACCTCCACTGCAAAGGCCACTGTGGATACTTCGGAGGTTCACGTGCCAGTCGAGAGTGGACCGAGCCAGGAGGAGGAAATCTTGGATAAGGATGTGGAAGGGGAGGGGGACCCAGAGGCAGAGGATGACTCGGAGGTCAGAGATGCCTGCAGCCAGGAGCTCTTCTCTACCCCGGAGGAGGCTAGCCAGTCACAGCTGTTGGAGCTTGGTGAAGCGCAAACAGGAGAGGAGGCCCCTGGTAAGTGGCTTAGATTTGGGGAATCGCTGAAGTGAGTTGTTGGGGGCAGACAGGATGGTCTTTGTGTCTGTATGATGCACGTACCACCACATGCCTAGTCTGAGCGGCAGAACAGGGTGTCGATTAACTCCCTCACTTCACACAAATCTGCTTCAGAGATCGCCACAAAACTCTCATGGAGATACTGGGTAATCCGCTGCCGCAGGTTTTTTGGCAGAGCTGCTTTGTTTCTTGCCCCGTTAAGGGTAATTGCTGTCACTGGGGGTGAGGGGGGACCATTGCTGCACACAGACAAGCCGCATAAGGGCCAGGGCGGAAGGTCTTGGAGAAGACCCTCCCTTGATTTCCTGCTCACCCTCAGCAGCGAGATATCTTCCATAATGGACACAGCCTGTGGAAAATGTGGGGACAGTAATGATTATAAGGCCCCCCCCCATAGTGCTGGCTCTCCCCAAGAGCCACGCGCCCAGTGTACAGTACGGTCCTGGAACACTGATTTCCCCTGCCCCTGTGGTTACTCACCATTTTGGAGGTCTGCTGGCTCATGTGTGCTTGCCTGGGGTCAGCCAGTTAGTGACAGCTATGTGAATAGTGGCTGTGTTTTAAATCACTGAATGAGTGGTCTGTGTGTTGAAAACAATACTGCTTCTGTAAAATGTTGCATTTTGGCTTCACAGATATGACTTTGGGAGCCCGGCCTCCGTCTTTATTATCGTTGGCTGAACGGCTGCGCAGAATTAGAAAGTGGCCGCAAAGAACTAAAGAGGACTTTCTGCGTGGTGTCATGATGCCCTCCGTGGCCGAAAAACAAGAATTGAAGGAGTGGCAGGACAGCGAGAAGAGGGACTGAAAGGAGAATGCAACACACCAGAACAAAGCCACGGAGCAGCTCTTAAAGGTTATGGAGTGCCAAGCGGACGAGCTCCAGGCACTATTAGCACTAAAAACCGAGCAGCTTCTCACCCGCCCTCCCCTGCAGCCGCTGTCGCAAAACTCTTTCCCACGCACCCCCCAGACACCACCAACACACTCTTATCAACCTCCTGGCTCCAGTCTGTACCAGCTGCATTCCACTCCTGCCCCGTCACAGTCCAGCCCTGCGGACTCCCAGTACCCTCTGCACTCAACATCCCTCCCTCTGCAGTTTAGCCCTGCTGAAGTACAGTACCGGCTGCACTGTACTCCAAAGGACAAGGCTGCATATGATACCTGGACAAACACAAATCTTTAACTGTCCTGGGACCCCACCTCCTCCTGGGACCCTCCCTTCCCCCATCCCCCACAGTGCTGATGTGTTTTTTTGTTTGTCTCTCTCCTCCAGCTGTTGTTTTTTAATAAATTGTTTTGGTTTGAAAGCAATCTTTATTCTATTAATTGAAAGCAAACAGAACCCTGCAAAGCAACAGGCAGTTTTCTCAAACCTTCACAGTGCATTGTCTGCACCAATCACAATCACCTCCTATCATTACAAGCACTGCACTCCCGAGCACAGTAACAAATATTAGTGGTTTTCAGCTTCAAATTGCTGCCTCAAGGCATCTCTGATCCTTATGGCCCCATGCTGCACCCCTCTAATAGCCCCGGTCTCTGGCTGCTCAAATTCAGCCTCCAGGCGCTGAGCCTCAGTGGTCCAGCCCTGAATGAAGCTTTCACCCTTCCCTTCACAAATATTATGGAACGTACAGCACGTGGCTATAAGCATAGGAATATTGTCATTGGCCAGGTCCAGCCTCCCATATAGGCAGTGCCAGCAGGCCTTTAAACGGCCAAAAGCATACTCAACAGTCATTCTGCACTTGCTCAGCCTGTTGTTGAACTGCTCCTTGCTGCTGTCAAGGTTCCCCATGTATGGCTTCATGAGCCACGGCATTAAGGGGTAGGCAGGGTCTCCCAGGATCACAATGAGCATTTCAACTTCCCCTACGGTGATCTTCTGGTCCGGGAAGAAAGTCCCTGCTTTCAGATTCCTGAACAGGCTAGTGTTCCAAAAGATGCATGCATCATGCACCTTTCCAGACCAGCCTGCGTTAATGTCCGTGAAATGCCTACGTTGATCTACAAGCGTCGGGAGAACCATAGAGAAATACCGCTTGCGATTAATGTACTCGGTGGCTAGGTGGTCTGGTGCCAGAATTGGAATATGTTTGCCATCTATCGCCCCTCCGCAGTTAGGGAAGCCCATTTGTGCAAAGCTATCCACAATGACACGCACATTGCCCAGAGTCATGGTCTTTCGGAGTAGGATGCGATTAATGGCCATGCCCACTTCCGTCAACACGAGTCCGACGGTCGACTTTCCCACTCCAAACTTGTTAGCGACCGATCGGTAGCAGTCTGGAGTCATAGGCGCCGACTTCCACTGTTCCTGGTGGGTGCTCGACCCCACCCCCGCCCCTGGCCCTGCCCCTGCACTGCCCTCACCCTGCCCCCATTCCACCCCTTCCCCAAATTCCCCGCCCCCTTCCTGTCCACATTTCATCCCCTTCCCCCAAGTCCCCGCCCCTTCTCCGCCTCCTCCCCTGAGTGCGCTGCGTCCCTGCTCCTCCTCCCTCCCTCTTGGAAAGTCCTAAGCGCCGCCAAAGAGCTGTTTGGCAGTGGGAAGCACTGGGAGGTAGGTGGAGGGGTGGAGACCCAGTGCGCTCGGGGGGGGGAGGTAAGTTGGTGTGAGGGGGTGAGGGGAGCTTGGCTGCCGGTGGGTGCAGAGCACCCACTAATTTTTCCCTGTGGGTGCTCCAGCCCCAGAGCACCCACGGAGTCGGCGCTTATGTCTGGAGTAGCCAGCTTCCACAGTGCAATCACCACATGCTTCTCCAATGACAGGGCAGCTCTCATTCTCATATTCTTGTGCCACAGGGCTGGGGCGAGTTCATCACACAGTCAAGAGGAGTTCGACATGGAGCTCGCCACACATAGTAGCTACGACACGAGACTGCTTGTGGCATTCACAGAGGTGCTGACCACAGTGGAACACTGCTTTTGGGCTTGGTAAACAAGCACTGAGTGGTGGGATCACATCGTCATCCCAGACGTGCAATGTCAAACTCCTTTTGCCTTAGTAATTTAAGGAATAACTCCACTGCCACTTGTGACGTGTTAGTGAGAGTGAGCAGCATATTGGTCAACAGTGCAGAATCCATTCCTGCAGACCGAAGAGGCAGAGTGTGCAGTACACAAACTGTTGAAAGATGGCGCCAAATGCGGACGGAAGCACAGGGATTGCTGGGATGCAAAGCAATGCATCACAGCATTGGGATAGGACCCAGGATGCCCCGCGACCCTCTCTGCTTCCCCACAACTCTTAGCGGCAGAAGAGGAAGAGATGCTCTGTGGGATAGCTGCCCAGAGTGCACTGCTCTGAATACCGATGCAAGTGCCGCAAGTGTGAACATGCTATTGCACAGGCAGCTGACAGTGTGAACACACAAAAGCGGTTTCCCTTCAGCACTCTCTGAGCGGCAATGTAACTCTGCCAGTGTAGACATACCCCTATTTTTAGCACTAGCTAGAGTACAGCTAGCATGGGTATGCCTACAGGAGCTCCAAATCACACCACCAGCTGCAGAGCCAACCTGTGGAAGAGCCCATGCTTTTGAGAGCCATCCCCAAAGCATGAGTTGGAACTGGAAGTAGTAAAAGTAAGAGAGTGTTGCCTTTAGACCTAGCCCAGAAGAGTGTATCTGTGGAGCCTATCCTTCGTAAACAGGGCTGTTTATCTGTGTGTGAGTGCAACAAATGGTTGGCTACTTCCCTGCAGTCAGCCCAGAGGAGTCTTCGCTCTGGCTAGTGTCTCAACAGGATAATATTTACATTACATTACAGCAGCATCATATTGCCACATAGAGCAGGTGGTTGGGGTGAGAGGCAAATTCCTCCAACAGATTGTTTGTACAAATTTCTCTCTGCCCACTGCAATAAATTAGCAGAAATCACATTTACCAGATGAAACCTTGAGTAAAAGTCTGAAAAGATAACAGCAGACAAGCTTGATGCTGTGTAAGGGTATGTCTACACTTTGAGCTGGAGGTGTCACTTCGCTCGCTGAAAAAGGATTTCCATTACTTGCATCTGAAGAAGTGAGGTTCTTACCCACGAAAGCTTATGCTCCCAATACTTCTGTTAGTCTTAAAGGTGCCACAGGACCCTCTGTTGCTGAAAAAGGAGTGTAGCCACAGCAGCGCGAGCAGGAGGAGGGGTTAGCTGCCCCAAGTAAGTCTGGGTATGGCTCATTGAGCTGGGAATTACACCCCCGCTTGCAGTGTAGACATTCCCTAAATGTGGATACATTTCCTTCCCACTAATTGCATTTACACCTCTACCCCGATATAACGTGACCCGTTATAACACGAATTCGGATATAACGCGGTAAAGCAGTGCTCCGGGGGGGGGGGGGGCTGCGCACTCTGGCGGATCAAAGCAAGTTCGATATAACGCAGTTTCACCTATAACGCGGTAAGATTTTTTGGCTCACGAGGACAGTGTTATATCGGGGTAGAGATGTATTTAGGTAGCTATGAGGTTTGAGATTAAGTTTGCAGTGGGGGGCCAAGAGGTGTAAATTACACCAGTTTAAATTCTGAAATTCATTTACACCACTATACATCACCTCTGGCTTTGCCCTGCAAGGTATACAAATCTAAATTGTTCTGCCTTTGAACCATGCTGCATATTCCCAGATACAGCAGAGAGAGGGCTATTCCACTTAGCCCTGAATACTTACAGCTGAGTAGCAGTGGAAGCAAAATCATCACAGAACCCCAAGTGGCTGGAATTTTGCACTTGTGGCAGAAGTCCATGGCATAAGTATTTGCATGGAACCATGCAGCATTAACATGCTAAGAAATAGTCTGGTTTTCTATAATGTCTTTCATACTCACTGCATCCCAAAGTGCTTTACAGACAACGGGTCCAGGGAAACAATAAAAAGTGGGTCAGGGATTATCTATTCAGATATCTAAATGAGAAGAAACTAAAGATGTTCCACATAATAATGAATTATAGGCTGTTATAGCTCTAGTCCATTACTGAATATCAGGGTGAAAATTCTCTTTGTTACATTAGTGCAAATCTCTTCCCGATCTGTTTCAGAGGCCATGTAGTAATTCCAAAAGCAGCTTCAAAGATAAAGCAGGTCTAGGCTGAACAGGCTTTTCTGTTTACGTATGTGAATAATAACTGATGACTCCGCAAGAGTAGCAATTACGTGTAGCATTTTGGCTTTTGTGTCTTCTCTCATAATAGCCTTTTAATTAAGGATGCTGTGCCAAGAACAATGCCTGTCATATGGGAGAGTACACACACCCCTCCCACAAAAATACTTGTGGATTAGATATTAAGGTTAATAGTTTCATTCATGCCTGTAAAGGGCTGGAAGAAAAATAATGGGCCAAACCTTCCAATTCTGACTCAGTCTTTACTTTGACCAAACTGCTTTAGAAACCAGTGAGAATTTGGCCTCAGCAAAGATGCCTTTATCTACATACTTATAAAACTCAGTATTTACATTGTGATAGCCATCTTCAAAGAGTACGTGTTAAGTTCAGATTAGCTCAGGGTTATAGCATCTCCTGCCCTTTATGAACATTATAGTGCTCCTGGAAGGTGTTGCATTTATAGCCCTGCAGAGCAACGTTCTATATTTATCCAGAGGATAAGTACAGTGACAGCTCCTTCATGCTGCCCTGCCAGCATCCCTTAGCCCTGACCTGGGTGGACCTTTTCTTTCTGAGCCTCCCCCCCACCCACCCCCCGCCAACATGCTATAAAAACTCCACTGCCCACCTGTGCCGCAATAACGTTTTCTGCTTATAAAAGCCAGAGTCGAGGTTAGGGGTAGCAAGCAGGGCAATTGCCTGGGGCCACAGGGGCCCCCACGAAGCTACATTGCTCAGGCTTCAGCTTCAGCCCCATATGGTGAGGCTTTGGCTTTCTGTCTTGGGCCCCAGCGAGTCTAATGCTGGCCCTGCTTGGCGGCCCCCTTGAAATCTGCTCGCAGCCCCTCTGGGGGCCCTGGACCCCTGATTGAGAACTGCTGCTCTAGAGGGCCACTCTTCACAGCTCTTTTGCCTCATTGTTGAGATTGCCAAGACTTGCAATGCTGATGGTATCTATCCATCAGGCTAAGCACATGTTTCAGCACTGTCCTAAATAGGGATTGATTTAAGCACATACTTAAGTGCTTTCCTGAATCAGAGCCTAAATGCCTCCATTTAACTGGATGTAGATGGGAGTTTCCTACAATGTAGTAATCTGTACGTTATTCCCTGATAACCAGAAACTTCTATGCTCAAACTCTGTTCACTTTTTTTTTAACATCATCTTAATAAAAAATTTTATATACAATTTCAAACATTCACATTGCTTGTTTCTAAAATCCCCAGAGGAAAAGTTTTCATCCAGACTTGCTCACCCTGCCAAAAAGAAGGAACCAACTATGAATGGTAATAAAACATGAACTAGTATAGACACAAAATAAGTATTTGTATTTATTTAGCTATCAAAATCACTTCTGCATTGAGTGAAATGAAGTAGCACTACACAGGAGTTTACATTCTCTCCTTATGCAGTATTCACAGAGTTTTGTAAAAGGCTTGTTATAAGATAGCCTACCTAAGAGCCTGATTCTGCAATTCTCAGTAGGAATACAGATGTTAGTAAGTACCACTGTATGAGGGAGGCCTTACAAAAATCCCCACAATTTTAAGAACTAGTTCAGCAAATCAGTTTTAGAAGTGGGTGGGCAGCAATTGTGTACACATGGTCAGATCCATTTTTGCCACAATTTGAATAGACTTGCTTTTTAGCAGGTTCGTATAAAACCTTGGTAAAAAATGGATCTGGATACTGGAGCCCTATCTATATTAGTGCTCCCCACACTGGTCAGTTTAACTGGTGGGAATTATTTCGTAAATTTTTCCCATTGTAGACATGGCTTGAGGGTAAGGATTGCAGAATCAGGCATTAAACATGGATCAAATCCTGCCATCCTCATGAGAATAGCATAAATAAAAGTTGCAGAATTGGGCCTTGTATCTGTTGTTCTCCTAAATGCAAGGTGCATTTGAGTGGAAATTCAGTCACTTTGTGATGGAAAAACAAAATCATAAACTTACATTGAATAAATTACAGCAATTTCTGAGTGCATTGTGCAGAAATTGGAAGAGCTGTTTTATGACTCAGATCTTAAGATCAAAAGTAGAACTATTTTTTCAGTAATGTCAGGTCACCTTAACTCTGAAGATAAGTGAAATCCCTGCAGCTTCCAAGTATCAGTGGAGAACACCATGGTAGCTTGAATTTTTCCTATTTTTTTGTTTATTGAATTTTGCATAGCTTATATATATATATGCCTATTTTGCATTACTCCTAAACCAAAAGGTTTAAAATGAAATGGAATGTTTTCTATGCGAACACGTGCAAGGGCTGCTGCAGGAATGAGATAAGATGTATCAATAAAAACCAAAAACAATTCCTTGCCAGGCTGTAAGCAAGCGAAAACAATTTAAAAGAAGGCTGTGTCAAATAAGACAACAATTATTGTATCGTCTTCATTTGAACTTTCCTGAACGACAGTGGAGAGCTTCAAGGATGCCTCCTTTGCCAAACGTAATATACTGTAAATACAGTTCCCTGTGTCTCAACATATTCAAGATTCTGGAACCAATCTGTCATCAGGAAGAGATAAAAATATTAAAAAGCCACATTCAGTCAAATTAAGAAACAAGATCTGGATCAATCCCAGGCCCCTTTTTTCCTTTGTGTCACTCTGGCAACACAAAAGGAGCAAAAAGTAGCTGTAATTCCACTAGCTGGGAATTCCCTTGATATGGGGGAGTCCCCATCATGTTCCAATTCCTAATGGGAATTAGACATCCAGATCTCCAAGGTGGCTTTGAAACTCTTGACCATAAGGCTTTTCCTTTCATTGCAGCAGCAGTTACTTATCTTTCTTCAAGTTTCATACTGCTCTCCCATCACCTTAGTATACGAGTGTCTTCCATATAAAATCAATAGCAACATCTCTTATATAGCAAATCCTTAGTGGACTTAATGGAGTTTCTGCCATTTCGCTCTTTCTGGAGTAAAAACTCTGCTTGGGGTAGATTTGGTTTGTTTGTTTGTTTGGGGGGAGGGGTTTGGCAGGAGCATTGGGGTAAAAAGCGGTCTCAATGATGAGAGTATCTTTCTTAGGGTGGAAAGGCCTTTTTGGTGAAGAATGCTTTGCAGTGGTGCCTAAAGATGGGTAGATTCTGGAATTGCCTTATCTTCTGCCAGCTATGGTGATTCTTGTTTATGAGAGAAGAGTTTAAATACAGTTTAAAAAAGAGACAGGATACATTGGGAAATCCAAAGGAGAGAATAATAACCTACGTTTTTGTCAACATACACCTCTACCCAGATATAACGCTGTCCTCGGGAGCCAAAAAATCTTACCGCGTTATAGGTGAAACTGCGTTATATCGAACTTGCTTTGATCCGCCGGAGTGAGCAGTCCCGCCCCCCCAGAGCACTGCTTTACCGCGTTATATCCAAATTCGTGTTATATTGGGTTGCGTTATATCGGGGTAGAGGTGTATTTACTATGTATTATTATTTTATTTTATTGTGAACTCATGACTTGTTGGCCATCACACATAAAAGAGCATTTTAGAAAGTATTTGAATGAGGAGAGGTTGAGGAAATATAGCATGGTAGAAAGTGGAACTCAGCTATGCTGTAAAACTGACTCCTATAATGACAGATTCATTGTAGGTTATCAGAAATTGTTGCTGAGCAAATGCATAAAATCCTGAGTTCTATACAATCCCATTTTTCTTACTGCAGTAAAGCTCCCCAAGTTTCTTTTTTGTTATTATTTTTGGGATGGTTTTGAATAACAATGACTTCTGTCATTTAGATTCTCAAATTACAGCAATTAAACAATGGCTAAGACTGTAAAGCACTAGAAGGCACTGTAATATGCCTTCAGTTCATGAAATCACTAGTGTTGTGTTGTGGTGTAATCAAATGTAGGAAATAAATGCAATGCCAGACAAAAGTTACTTCTAATGCCCATATCTTCCTAACCTAGGCCCTGATTCAACAAAGCACTTAAGTGTGCATTTAAATCCCATCGACTTCAATAAGACTTAAGCACATGGTTAAAGTTAAGCATGTGCTTATTTAGGGTATGCACACACTGCGATAAAAAACCCGTGACACTACGTCAGATCCCAGGTCAGCTGACTCGGGCTCATGGGGCTCTGACTGTGGGGCTATACAATTGCAATTCATGTTCAGTCTGGAGCCCCCACACTGAGACCCGCCCGTTTCACTGGACTTAAGTGTTTTGCTGAATTGGATCTCTAATTCAATTTTCCCACACTATGTCTTGTAGATTTTATGCCTGTTCCAGAGCAAAAGTGCTCACCACATTGAAAATAACAAATCATATCATTCAAAGTTCTTTCTTGCCTGATATTGCTCTTCTAACAGAATTGCTCAAGAATGGAAAACTTCAATAACTTAATTTAATTTGAAAATGGATCTATCTAGAGCAAAGAGCTTATCTCACCTGTGAAGGGTAAGTATTATGTTTCTTTCATAAAAATAAAAGATCTTTATAATTCACTCATGCCTTGAAGTCTTGGTGAGCTATAGGTGAGAAATACAATAATCATTCTTAAGTAGTTAGCCACTTTAGCTAGTTTAGTTGGAGTGATTAGTATTTTAGCCCATAAATTGCCTTTTGTGAAACCGAGTTGAAAAGTCTGTCCTTCACAGTGAAAGAATTTTGATGCATGTGAAAACAGTGACACTGCTGAGTGTGCAATAATAATACAATAACAAAAGAAAAGGAATGCCAAGAATTTGGCTGGATCTTCTAATGACAAAGTGCAGCGAGAATTTAATATCTAATTTTGGTGGTTAAATTATGTACAGTTGCTCTATTAGAGTTACCTGATCATGAGTCCCACATTTTAAACAATGTTTTTAATGCTAAAAGACCAAATCAATTACTTCCTCAAACTATCCTGGCACAACAGAAATAGTTTTCACCAGTTATCTTCCTCCTTTGCATTTTTTGCCCTGGGTAAAAATCTGAATCTGATTTAAGAGCTGAACAAAAGCAGGGCATCCTCTTGTGGAAGACCCTGGACTCTAGAATTCAGATTCACTGTTAGCCTGGTGTGCCAGAACCCAAATTTGTTCACCTATAAGTCTCATTGTAAGGCTTATCTATTTACCCATGATTTTAATGGAGAGTGCACATGGAGTATTGGCAAAGGAGGTGGGGCTTAATTTTTGTTTGTTTGTTTGTTTGATTTTTGGTAAGGGAGTATTTTAATTGACATTGTGTCAATTTAGATTTATCTTGTAACCTGCTGAATTTTTTTATTATATGACCTCTGGTAGGTACATTGTATACATCAGGGGTTGGCAACCTGTGGCACGTGGCTCGCCAAGGTAAGCACCCTGGCGGGCCGGGCCAGTTTGTTTACCTGCCGCGTCCGCAGGTTCGGCCGATTGCGACTCCCACTGGCCGCGGTTCGCCGCTCCAAGCCAATGGGGGCGACGGGAAGCGGAGGCCAGCACATCCCTCGGCCCGCGCCGCTTCCCGCCGCCCCCATTGGCTTGGAGCAGCGAATCGCGGCCAGTGGGAGCCACAATCGGCCGAACCTGCGGACGCGGCAGGTAAACAAACTGGCCCGGCCCACCAGGGTGCTTACCTTGGCGAGCCACGTGCCACAGGTTGCCGACCCCTGATGTATACAATGTACCTACCAGAGGTCATATAATAAAAAAAATTCAGCTGGTTACAAGATAAATGTAAATTGACACAATGTCAATTAAAATACTCCCTTACCAAAAATCAAACAAACAAACAAACAAAAATTAAGCCCCACCTCCTTTGCCAATACTCCATGTACACTCTCCATTAAAATCATGGGTAAATAGATAAGCCTTACAATGAGACTTATAGGTGAACAAATTTGGGTTCTGGCACACCAGGCTAACAGTAAATCTGAATTCTAGAGTCCAGGGTCTTCCACAAGAAGATGCCCTGCTTTTGTTCAGCTCTTAAATCAGATTCAGATTTTTACCCAGGGCAAAAAATGCAAAGGAGGAAGATAACTGGTGAAAACTATTTCTGTTGTGCCAGGATAGTTTGAGGAAGTAATTGATTTGGTCTTTTAGCATTAAAAACATTGTTTAAAATGTGGGACCCATGATCAGGTAACTCTATTAGAGCAACTGTACATAATTTAACCACCAAAATTAGATATTAAATTCTCGCTGCACTTTGTCATTAGAAGATCCAGCCAAATTCTTGGCATTCCTTTTCTTTTGTTATTGTATTATTATTGCACACTCAGCAGTGTCACTGTTTTCACATGCATCAAAATTCTTTCACTGTGAAGGACAGACTTTTCAACTCGGTTTCACAAAAGGCAATTTATGGGCTAAACTGTCACACTGTTGACTCATATTTAGTGGACCACAAGCTAAATATGAGTCAACAGTGTGATGCTGTTGCA
>NW_020682368.1:0-9600 GCF_002925995.2 Terrapene triunguis
TCACCACCAGATGTCAGGGTAGAGCTCATCCTGACTCTGCTTACATTAACACTGGCTTTAATACATACAAATATTTAAATTTGAATGCAAGTTAATGACAGGTAGTTACCTTGTTGTGTGAGTAAAGGGCAGCAGACGTGGGCTTTGCCTGCCCTCATTGAGGGGGGCCACCCTCCACTGAAGTGCATTCACTGAGCAGGGGGGTTGGATGCCAGTCCCCAGTGGGGATAGGTGTGTCTGTGTGGGGTCTGCTTAGGGACTCCTAGACACCATAAGAGGAGGTTTCTCTGCATGGTTTAAAGGCAGAGCTAATTAGACTCAATTGAGAGTAGTTGTTCTGTTAAGGGGTCACTAGGGCTGAACTCACTGATAATGAGCTCTAGCTGCCGAGCCATCAACCTGGTGCGGGACGGTGGTGCAGGGAAAGAGAGCGCCCGAGCAGTGAGGTTTCCCGCTACCCACCGAGCGCTGGGTTAAGTGGTGGAACCTCAGAACGTGGCATCACAGAGCATAGCGGGTGCCAGCAGAGGTTTTCAGAGACCTCACCCTGCTTAGCACCGTGGCAAATACATTATAAAATTCCGAGCAGAGCTTAGAAATGGATGGACTGAAACAGAAAAACGAGAAAAACCAAAATGGGGCCAGGAGCATTGAAATGTGAAGTGTTCAGCGAGGCTTTTATCTTCACAACATCCCTTCCTCCCTTTCCTCTTAGCTGGAGAAAGCATTTAAAAGGTCCCCTCTCCCCTTGTGTGACAGTCTCTGTGGTGGGATGAAAGATGGTAATAACTGTTCTTTTGGGGAAGAAGTCGTTAGTTACAATGGGTTGGAGCCGGCGTTGGTGCTGTTGTTAAAGTCTGATCCTGTTTCAAATCCCAGGTGGTGTTTGGGATTCAGCTGAAGCCCATGAAGGTGGGGATGTCACCTGGGTCCCTCTCTCCGGCCAACTCTGGCCGGAACGTCTCTCAGGATCAGGATAACGAAGGTCCGGGGTCTGGTGATTTGCAGTTACAGAGCACACACGTAATTACCTTATTACGCAGGGTACAAAGATGATAAATGAGATTAACGCAGGCAGCAATTTACAAGCATTTCATAGAGTCCAAACCCTAGCCACATTCTTAATTCTCATCCCCATTGTAAACATACCAACACACGGGTGACCAGACTGGCTCCAGCTCTGTATTGTCAGTGTTCAGCTGAGACCTAGGGGCCTGGGCATGAGCTGGTGCCTGGTCTGCCAGTCACACAAGGTTGTTGACATGGTCCCATATGACAGTCTCACAAAGAAACTAGAGAAATGTGGATGAGATGAAATTACGATAAGATGGGTGCTCAACTGGTTGAAAGACTGTACTCCAAGTGTGGTTATCAATGGTTCGCTGTCAGACTGGGAGGGCGTATTTAGTGGGACCCATTGGGGATAGTCCTGGGTCTAGTCAGTATTTTCCTTTATGACTTGGATAATGGAGGGGGGGGGGAATACTTAGAAAATTAGCAGATGACACCAAGCTGGGAGGGGCTGCAAGCACTTGGGAGGGCGGGATTAGAATTCAAAATTGGAGGATTGGTCTGAAGTCAGCAAGATGAAATTCAGTAAAGACAAGTGCAAAGTAGAGCACTTAGGAAGGAAAAGCAAAATGTGCAACTATAAAATGGGGAAGAACAGCGAGGTGGCAGTGCTGCTGACAAAGATCTGAGGGTTTCAGTGGATCTCAAATAGAATGTGATATACTTGTGAAAAAGGCCGTCGTTGTGGGGTTTTGTTGTGACAACTGGGCCTATAACTTTTTGCCTGCTTGGAAGTTAGCCATGAAGAGCATGTGCTTCTGTTCCCATCCACAGTTGTTGTCAGAGGTTATTGTGACACCTTACGAGCTCACACTGAGGGTAAAGGCCTAGGCCCAGTTATCACACCGGTCCCCATGGTGCTTGGTGCTGCACAGACCCTGTGACAGTGTCAGCCCCAAAGAGCCAACAGTCCAAATCAGACCAGATGTAATAGGATGAGACAACCCGGGCCGGGGGCTGTGCTCTGCACTCACACTCCTTGTCTGGGGAAGGAGCGGCGGGCAGGCCAGGATGTGATGAACTCACAGCTGGGAGGAGCTGGTGTGAAGTGCTCCCAGGGAAGGGCCAGGCTGTGAGCCCTGGGTGTCCCTGGGCAGAGTGGGTTAGTGCCCACAGGAGGCTGGGAGTCTCAGCAGCCATTTCACTGGGACAGGCGCCCATGCCCACCTAAGCACCTTCAGACAGGGATGAGCACAAGACCCTCAGCCTCTCCCTGCTCAGGAGGTCAGTCCCCCAGGGACAGGGCCCACTCCCAGACCCCCCTAGGGCATAGCTGGCTAGAGCCCCCTCCAACCGGTGAGCTCCAGGGGCTGCATGTCACCAACCCTTGCTGGTGGCCGCTCTGACAAATTTTCCTAAAATACGTAATTAACTTCGGGAAAAACAAATAAACATGCATATAGATACATCCAAGTGTCCACCCATGTCCCTGTCTCTGCCTCCCATGGCCCTTCAGCGAGAGCTCACCCTGGGGAAGGTGGTTGGGAACTCACCTGCCACTGGCGGAGTCCCAGGGTCCCCATGCCCTGGCCAGGAGGGAGCAGGAGAACTGCCCAGAGGAGCGAATGGCACAGCTGCCTCCACTGACAAGAGCTACCTCTGGCGCCATGCACACCACCCCATGTTTCTCCAGGAGTTGTGCCCGGAGCTCCGAGGAGGTTGCGCGGTGCAGGCTGCTCACCCCTGCTGGCAGAGCCAGCGCGAACACCAAGGCAGCTCTCTCTGCCCTTGGTAACAGCTATTCAGGAACAACAGGTGGGGGCTGCGGGGAGGGGGCCCCCATTATTCTGTCCACCAATTAGGCCTGATTTCCAACACATCAGTTTTGGTTCATTGATTTCCAGTTCTACCTCTTCTTGTTTACCAGGCGTGATCTTAACACTGCCCTTGAGTTATATCAAGAGATGTTTGTTTGAACTAATTCAGTCTGTCTTCCCTTTGTATCTTCTCCCATCTCACACTCATTAATGCCTCTCTCCTGTCTGGTGATTCAGTTACAGAGCAAACACTTAATTACTTTATAACATGCAATACAGAGATGATAAGAGAGATTAACGCAGGCAGCAATTTACAAGCAGTTCACAGAGTCCAAACACTAACCACATTCTTAATTCTCATCCCCATTGTAAACATACCAACACATGAGTGATCAGACTGGCTCCAGCTCTGTATTGCCAGTGTTCAGTTGAGGCCCATTCCCACACCTCCCAAGGGCCCAGCTGGCTACAGCCCCCTCCAACCGGTGAGCTCCAGGGCCTGGATGATGTGACCCAGCCCTCCTCTCGAGGTGCAGAGCTGGGGATGCGTCAGCCTCACTAACAAGATTCCCTGGAGAACCATCCATACAAGGATCCCCAAGTGTGTCACAGACACTCCTGGCGTTATCCTCTCCCCCTCCCTGAGCGGCAGATTGGTGTCATTAGCCCCCCCGTCCCCCCGCACAGACTGAGATGGGGAGGGGCTTTCCCCAGGGATGGTCACACAGGAAGCCGATGGCAGCCAAGCCAGAAATGGAACCCAGGAGTCCTGGCTCAGTCTTCTGCTCTATTAATGAAGTTGGATTTCTGTAGCACCCTACAGTAGAAGTGCATGGAGCCTGTGTACCCACTGGGACGTGTGGGCTGCCTGATCCCAGGAGTCTGCTACAGCTCTCAGCTACGGGCACTGAGTCCTTTAGCTCCGGCTGTGCAGGGTCCTGCTTCCAGCTCTGAAGGACAATGATGTTTACACAACAGCTGGACACGTCCCTGCTTTGAGGAGCTCAGGGTCTGAGTGGAGAGGAGACCAGGAGGAGATGGGTGGGCCAGAAGAGAGGAAACTCTGATTATTGCAGATATCTGGAGGGAAACCAAGTCATGTCTGTTATCCAAAAGGCCAGGCCCATCCTGCCTCCCTCTGGGGGTCCCCTTCCTCTCCTCCACTGGGATCTGGGCGGTTCAGGACACAGTCAAAGGGGGCTGGATGGACGCCTCTACGCGGGGCCAGGAACGGGACAGAGGAGACACACACAGAACTGCACACTCAGGAGAGTTTATTCTTGTCGTGGGCTGCAGCCACTGAGGGGAAGGGAGGGAAGGGGCAGGCGTGTAACTAGAACAGGGACACTTGGGGGAAGAGAGTTTGCAGCTGGGGAAGTGAGATCTGGTCTCTCAAGGAGGGAGGGGACTGGCCCTCCATGCAGCAAAGGCATCGGAAAGTCTGGGACCTTGTCTGATCATGCCCAAGGAGCATCCCAGGCGCTGAGCTCCCCCTTCAGGCACATGCATGTGACTCCCCTCGCTTGAGTTCATACTTGCAAACGTAGGTGGTTTGCTTGTTACAGGGAATATCATTCCATTCCTTAAAACCTAGAAGGCAAAACAGAAATCACTGGGGCAGGGGAAGGGCGAGTGGGGCCATTCCTGCCCTTACAGTGACCCCCCCCATTGCACCCTGCTGAGAGAAGACCCCAGCTCCTGGGCATGAGGCTGCGAGGAGGAGGAGCATGGGCGGCAGGTAGAATAGGCCAGGGGAGGATAAGCCTCCGCGAACAGCCGGCGACCTGCTGCCTTTGAGAGTGCAGATGCCTGGGCTGTGGTCCCACCTGCGCTCCACCCCGAGGCCCCTCTCCTGCTCTTCCCCTGTGTCTCCAGCCTCGCTCCGCCCCTTTCTGCCCCTGCTCCTCCTCTTCCCCCAAGGTCCGTCTTTGCTCCACCTTTTCCTGTCCCCACTCCATCCCTTCCCTTCCTCGCCAACCCAAGGAGGAGGAGAGGAAAGGAGCGAACGGCTATGCTGAGTGATGGGCGGGTGGGGTGGAGCAGGAATGGGGCTGAGCGGGAGTGGGGCTTGGGGTGGGGCTTGGAATGGAGTGTGGACGGAACGTGGGTGTGGCCTCAGGGGAGGAGGCCGAGCGTGGGCGGGCCTTGGAGTGAAGCCATGGTCTGAGCACTGGGGGACCTTCTGGAGCTCGCATCAGCCTCCCCAAGTGCCAGCGCCACATACCACCACAACAGGGCCCCTTGTTGCTAGGTGCTGTGTCCAGGCAGACAATCCCCGCCCCAGGGAGCGCACAGTCTAAATAGACAAGAGGTGGGAGGGGAAACTGAGGCCCAGAGTGGGGAAGTGAGTTGCCCAAGGTCACCCAGCAGATCAGTGGCAGGGCTGGGAATAGAAGCCAGGTCTCCTGAGTCACAGTCTCTACAATTCCACTAGGCCACACAGCTTCTCCACCTGCGACTGCTGTTACCTCCCTTCCCTCAACACCCCCCTCAAAAGGCCAGAAAGGAGGACACAGAGCCCTGGCCAGCTGCCAGCGGGGAGACAAGCTCAGGAATAGGGAAGCCGGCTTGCTCTGTGCTGAACGAGTCAGCCTTATCTCCATCTCCTACAGCTCTGGGTTTGGGCGTGGCCCAGAGGCAGCATCTCGCCCCAGGGGACAGCACTACGGATTTGGGTTGATGAATTGCTGTGAATTTCACCCTCTTTCCCGTTCGCAGAGCCCCACAGCCCCGGGAGCGTTATTCAGAAACGGTGCCCACTATTGTTTTGCAAAACTTTTCACGTGAACTATTAGTTGTGTGTGATTGGTCGTGCAGGTCACATGGCATTGTTCCCGCTCCAGGATTGGATGACTGACACTTCTAAGTAGGAGACGGGGGGGGGGGGGAATCCTGCCCAGTGTGAGTTTGTGGGGGACGGAGCATTCGTGCCAACGCTGCTGAACACTCCGACTCAGGAGCATCGGAGGGTGGGCGGGGCCGTGTGACTAGCATGACCCAGGAAGAATGAGTCTGTGATAAATGAAAGGGGTGGGGGGCTATAGCTCCCTTTTATGGACACCCAGTCAGCCAGCCAGTTAGCTGTAAAATCCCTCTTGGTCTGTTCTCTACTTGCTTTACCTGTAAAGGGTTAAAAGTCACTGCTCTGCATAGGTAAAAGAAAGTGAGTGGGCACCTGGCCAAAAGAGCCAAAGGGAAGGCTAGAACTTTTTAAAATTGAGAAAAAACTTCCCTTTTGTCTGTTTGTTGTTGTTCTCCTGGGGAGAGGCAGACAGGGCAGCAGCTATGCTATAAGAAGCTTGGGGTCAGGTATGAAAAATCCTCAGTATCATACCTAGAAACTACTCATTTGAAACCCCAGATATACAAGTAGATCAGGAAATGTCTAGGAAGACGCGATTAGGTTTATTTCTTTTTATTTCTTTATGGTTTGTGGACTCCTCTGTGCTAACCCCAGGTGCTTTTGTTTTGCTTGTAACCTTTAAGCGGGGCCTCGAGAAAGCTATTCTTGGTGCTTAATCCTTGTAGTTAGTCTTTTAAAATCTAGCAATAAACTGAGTTTCCAGATGTACTTTCTTTCTTTCTTTCTAATAAAATTTACCTTTTTAAAGAACAGGATTGGATTTCTGTGTCTTAAGAGGTTTGTGCACATGTTGTTTCATTAGTTGGTGGCAACAGCTGATTTCCTTTGTTTTTCTTTCTCAGCTCTTCCTGGGAGTGGGGGGGTGTGAAAGGGCTTGAGGGTACCCCACAGGAAGGAATTCCCAAGTGTGCCTTCCTGGGTCCTCAAATGGGGTTTGTACTTGGGTGGTGGCAGCATCTCCTCATCCAAGGTAGGAGAAAAGCTGTAACCTTGGGAGTTTAATACAAGCCTGGAGTGGCCAGTATTAATTTTTAGAATCCTTGTGGGCTCCCACTTTCTGCAGTCCAAGTGCCAGAGTGGGCATCAACCTTGACATGGTGGCAGAGTGGTGGGATCATTTTGAACCAGAAGCACAGACCTCAGGATTTTAAAAGGACACGTTTTTCCTTTTGGCAGCCTGCAAAGCCAGGGAGGGGTTTTTTTCCCCCTTTTCTTTTCTTTTCTTTTCTTTTCTTTTCTTTTCTTTTCTTTTCTTTTCTTTTCTTTGCTGCCTGAGGGGGAACAGGCATGCAAAGGGTTCAGCCTGCCAAGCCAGGGAGTCCAAGAAGCAGTTTATTTTTTTTCTAGCTTCGTGGCAATGAAATAGTTAAGCTAGAGTAGGGCAGCCTGTGCATGAGGTTGAGGTCAGGCACCGAAACCCTAGAGCAACCAGTCTTCCCAAAGTAGCCTGCCATGGAGAAGACAGACCCAGATCAAGCCCAGACTTTCAGCTCCATGACAGAAATGCGGGGAGGGGATGGGGGACCGGAGATCTCCGCAGAGGGAAGGGTCAGCCCTCCCCAACCCGAGATCCAGGTGCCGAGATGGAGGGATGCCCTTAACCCAGGCCAAGTTCTAACTGCGGAAGAAAGGAATTTCTTCCTAGAGATGAAGCACTTGGAGGCGGAAATGGAGGAGAAGCGCTTGGAAATGGAGAAGTCCTTTTTAGAGTCCTTGCGGGCCCCCACCTTTTGCCAGAGTGGAGAATTATCCTTGACAGAGTCACTCATGAGTTAGCGAGTGAGCTTTCCCTGTTCAGCCAGATCTCCATCCTACTGCCAGCCAAGGGGACAAGGCCTTCAGCCCCGCTCTGCCTCCCACACCACTCCAGCAACACAGACAGCAGGAAGCTGGCTTAATGGCCATCTGGGGATTCCTCTTGTGTAAGGGAACCCAGCAGAGATAGCTGCCCTGCCCAGTCCTGGCGTCCCCAGCATAGGGGACAGGCTGGGGTGTGGCTGAAGCCCCTGTGCTCTGGCTGTACAGTTTGCTACTGCCACTGTCAGAGCAGCTCTGGGGTGGCTCTAAATTGTCCTGGGGCCAAAATAGGCCCCTGGCTGCCTCCAGAATCAGGGTGCCAAAAGCCATCAAGGTACCAACGGAAGAACCCATGTCCTGCCTACATATCAACTAGTGGGCAATAGCTCTGCTCTGGTCTTTCCCTTTAACTGATCGTCTGGGGCCAAATGTACTGGATGGCCTGCCTCTGACTGGGGCTGAGCCTCAAACTCGGATGCTTGGGGGAGGAGTCACCAGGTGAGATCAGGGAATTATCTCCGGAGAGCGGCAGTGTGAGCTGCGGGAGAGAGGCAGGGTGACAGGACAGGAGGCCATCTCCGCAGAAAGAGCAGGAGTGTGTGGCCAGGATACTGTGTTCGCTCTGTTGTTGGTGCATGTGTGTTTGAGCATCTGCTTACCTGTGTGGCTCACCATCTCAACACAATACTCGTCGTACTTGTTGTTTGGTTCCCCGATGTTCCAAGCATTGTAGCGATACAGGGAGCCATCGGTCCACCTCCAGCGTCTGTTATGCAGAGACAGGGGAGAAAGGTCGTGGGGTCCCGGGGAGAAGAGACCTTGGTGATAAGGCACCATAGAAACACCAAAACCCAACACAGAAGTGCCCCACTCAGGCAGTGGGAGAGTTGGGGAAGGGCCGTGGGGCAGTGGGTGGGGAGAGGCCAGCTCAGGGGGACGGGACCTGGGGATGCTGATCTAATAGTAACACTTAGCACATGAACTTCACCATCTCCCTTCCGAGCCTGAATTAACTAATTATCTCGTGCTGGAGCAGAGTCACTCTGGAGTGTGTTCTAGTCCCTAAACCCCACGGGCATGGCCCCCCAGGGGGCACTGGTGGTTTTAAGGTGCTTGATCTCGTCCTGTTTAAGCAAAATAAAAGTGCATCTGTGATGGAGATGCTGGATGGATCAGGGGATGGGACACGGGGCCTTTTCCCCTCTAGTGGGCTCAGCATCAGCCTGGTCCCAAGTTAGCAGGACTGGCTAGCTCAGTAGAATCAGAGAAGGTGATGGGGTGTTTCACCTCTAGGGGTGCTGGCTCTGGCCTGGCCTCAGCTCATGGGGGGACTAGCCGGCTTTGGGGGTTAGAGAACTGGATCCAATCCATTGCCAGGCCGGGGGGAGCTGGAGGGCGGAGGACACTAGAGAATGGGATACAGAGCCTCTCACTCCTCCCGCACTGGGTCCAGTCTAGTCTCTGGTCTGGGGTGGGGGATCCAGGGGCTGAGTCTGTGTGTGATGTTCGGGGAGCCTCTTGACCCCAGCACCTCCCTAGCAGGGGGAAGGGAAAGGAAACTGATGGAGACAAAGATTCAGATGGAGGTTGATAAGTTTACGCAGGGGGTGGTGTGACGGGGTTGCCGGCCATAGCACGGGCTGGACTCGGTGACCCCAGAGGTTCTTTCCAGTTCTATGTTCATAATGGCTCCTTCGCCCTCTGGGGCCCCTTCCCAGCCTGTGACTGCTCCGCCTTCGTGTCCCTGCCCTAAGGAGCTGGGGGCTCTACTAAGGAGAACCAGGCAAGGACGGGATCCCCAAAGGAGGGCAGAGGCTCAAGTTTTGGGCAGGAAAAAGTGGCTAGAGTGGAGTGGAGACGGGATGTGGGGTGCAGGGGGAGGACACGGCACATTGCATGAGCTGGGAGAGGGGAAGGGAGACGGGGCAGGAGTTGGAGAGGCAGGTGCAGGTCAAAGGTCGGTTTGATGATGGGGGAGAGCAGGGCCTGTCTGATTTAGAAGGGAAAAGCCAAAGGGGAGTCGGAGCTTACGGTAGGATGGAGTCGGAAGGGCTGCGGGAGGGCAGGGGTTAAAGGTGGAGTGCAGATGGGAGACCCTGGGAGCGGGGGAGG
>NW_020682369.1:0-3658 GCF_002925995.2 Terrapene triunguis
GCCCTGCCTGCAGCCAGACCCTACCTCCAGTCAGCCCCTGCCCTGCCTCCAGCCAGCCCCATGTCCACTGGTGCCCTGCAGTTCCCAGGGCAGGAACCCTGCACACCTGCTTCAATGAGGGGGGCATTAATAACCGATCAACAGCATATATAACACAATGTACATAATATATAATTTTATTATTTATATAGTTATGGAAAGTAAATAATACATGGAAGAAATGAAAGGCTTTTTTTTACATGTTTTTTCTTCTTCTAGTCATCCCTGCTGGGGCCCCGCCAAAAATGTTCGAATTGGGCCCCGCACTTCCTAAAGCCGGCCGTGTGTGTGTGTGTGTTTTGCACCTGCCCTGCCCTGACTGCTACCCCCTTCCCTGGTCCAGGGACCTTATCCCTCCCCAGCCCCTATCACACTGCCCCCACCCCCAGAGCTCCCTGCGGCCCCTGTGTTTGTTTGTGGGACAGTCACATCCAATCCCTTCAAACTGCTCCCCTTCCCCCTCCCCGGCTTAGTTCATACCCCCAGAAAATCCCTTCAAACTGTCCCCCTTTTCCCCTCCCCTTATTTCATGGGGGGATGACGAACCAAGCGGGCAGGTGGGCAGGTAGTGGCGGCGAGGCTTTATACTTGGGGGGAGGTGAGGAGGCGAGCGGCGAGTCAGTGGCTGGAAGGAGGCATCCATTTTCAGTATTTTAATTTTTGGTACTGCTGTGTGCAGTAATATAGTGACCCCTGGGGGTTAAAGAGGGGTGTAATGGTGGGGCCGAGCAGGGAGGGGGTGGGTCCTGTTTTACTGCTGTGATCTGGTTACCCTACGTGCGCCGTTTCTTTCCCCCTCTACAGGCTTCCACACACTGTCAGTGCCTTGCTAGTGTGCCACGCGCCGTGAGATATCTCTTCTCTTTGTGTGTGACTGAGAGTTTCCCTTGTGTGTGAATTTATTCAACAAAATCTTGAGCTTCATAATGGCTACCATGAGTGAAAAGAAAAAGAGAAAAATAGAATCAGAGCACAGAGTTTTCAACACTGAATGGACAAATAAATACTTATGTACTGTTTCCAAAGACAAAATACTGTGCCTTGTGTGTCGCGAAACGTTAGCCGTTCCGAAAGAATACAACCTTCGGCGGCACTTTGAAACTAAACATCCCAATCTCGCCAAATTGAACCCAAATGAAAAAATAATTAAAGCAGCCAGTTTAGTGAAAAACCTTAGTGGAGAACAGCAAATTTTCAAGAAAGTGAGCACTGAGAACGATACAGTTACTAAAGTAAGCTTTCAAATTTCTAAGGAAATTGCTGCTGCTGGGAAATGCTTCACAGAAGGCGAGTTTTTTAAAAAGTGTATGTTGATTGCTGTATCTGAGTTATGTCCAGAAAAGAGGGGAATATTTGAGAATGTCAGTCTATCACGCATGACTGTACAGAGAAGAATAGCTGACATTTCTACTAATCTAAGTGATCAGTTAAAGCAGAGAGTCAGTGAATTCTGCTTTTACTCCCTAGCTATGGATGAAAGCACCGATTTAAAAGACACCGCCCAACTTCTTATTTTTATTAGAGGTATTGATAAAAACTTTGAAATTACTGAAGAACTTGTTGGCATGTGCTCCATGATGGGTCGCACAACTGGAAAAGAAATCTCCAGTGAAGTGATAAAGTGCATGAATGATAAGTTGGGAGTAGATTTCACAAACTTGGTGGCCATTTGTACTGATGGTGCTCCAGCTATGTGTGGAAAAAATGTTGGAGCAGTTACTCTTCTTGAAGAATTTATCGGGAGACAAATAACCAAACATCACTGCATTATACATCAGCAGGTTTTGTGTAGCAAAGTCTTAAAATTTGAGCATGTAATGTCAGTGGTAGTTTCCATTGTAAACCTCATCCGTTCTAGAGGACTAAAACATAGGACATTTCGAGCCTTTCTTGAAGGGGAAGATGCTGAGTGCAGCGACTTAATCTACCATACGGAAGTGAGGTGGTTGAGTCGAGGAAGAGTGCTCCAGCGTTTTGTTGCTTTGAAAGAGGAGATAGCAAAATTCCTAGAAAATGGGCCAATAAAATTCCCGGAGCTTGAAAATGAGTCCTGGAATCAAGATCTCTTTTTCTTTTGTGACATTACAGCACACCTGAATGATCTCAACATTCAACTTCAGGGAAAAAATCAACTTATATTTCAAATGTGTGCAGCAGTGAAAGCTTTCAAAATGAAATTGAAACTTTTCAGAAATCAGCTGTCAAAAGGTGAAATGTGTCACTTTCCCACTTGTGCACAGCGTATCCCTCAGAACAAACACGCCGAGTTAGGAGAAAAATACGCAAAGCACATCAATCTTTTGATTGAAGAATTTGACAGAAGACTTACTTTGTCTAAAGATGATGACATCCAGTTGAAGCTGATTGAAGATCCCTTTTCTGTGGATCCAGAGGAAGTGACACAAGATTTGCAGTTGGAGGTTATTGAACTTCAATGTTCGGCAGTTTACCGAAATAAGCACAGAGAAAGCAGCCTGTGGGACTTCTACAAAAGTCTGGACGATGAAAAATACAAGAATCTTATTGAAGTTGCACTGAAAACGTTCAGCATTTTTGGAAGCACTTACATATGTGAACAAACATTTTCCATCATGAACATGAATAAAAACAAGCAACGTTCTTCTCTGACTGATGACCATTTGGAAGACATTATGAAAATATCCACTTCCAATATGACCCCCGAATACGACAAGCTTGTTGCCGAAAAGAGATGTAATATCTCTCATTAAATTTACAAATGTTTTCTTTCAACGGAACAGGTGTTTTTCATTTTTCTATGATTCATAAAAAAATTAAAAGAATTTAAAAAATTGTTTGCTTTAATTGAAAAATTCTTAATAAAGTATCACACCCTCTTCCCCCCCCCCCAAAAAAACCCCTTCCTTTTTGGCCCACAGCTGTTTCGGTGGGGCGGCGCTGGGGAAGGAGGGTTTGTTTCCGCGGTGCGGGCAGCGCTGGGGTGGGGGATGTGTTTCGGGGGGTGTAGCAGGGTGGTTACCCCCCTCCTGCCCTGAAGGGCTTAAAACAGCCTTGGGGGAGGGCTATGGCAGGGGAAAAGCTGAGCTGATTGGGGAAGCTGCTGCAGCTGGGCCATGCCACAATCAGGCCCCAGCTGGCCTGTATAAAAAGGCTGTGAGCCAGAGGCCCAGAGCCAGTCTCTCTCTGCTTGTAGAGAGAGAAGGGTCTGGCTGCTAGGGAGCTGAACAGGGTACTGGGAGTGGAGCAGGGCTGGGGAAGGCTAGAGGAGTTGGGGAACTCCAGCCTGGAAAACCCCCAAGCTGCGGACCTAGCTAAGGGCCTAAGACCAGTACCAGGGCTGCAGAGGGGCAGCCCAGCTATAGAGGGAGGCAGCAGGTCCAAACCCAACCTTGCCTGTGATGAGTGGCTGATATACTGCAGTCTACCCCAGGGCACGGGGGCTAGTTAGTGACTGGCAGTCAGGGCCGGCTCCAGGCACCAGCTGAACAAGCAGGTGCTTGGGGCGGCCAAGGGAGAGGGGCGGCACCTGAGGCAATTCGGGGGCGGCAGGTCCCTCACTCCCTCTAGGAGCAAAGGACCTGCCGCTGTACTGCCCCTCCGATCGCGGCTTTTTTTTTTTTTTTTTTTTTTTTTTTTTTTC
>NW_020682369.1:3758-4531 GCF_002925995.2 Terrapene triunguis
GTTTTTTTTTTTTTTTTTTTTGCTTGGGGCGGCAGAAATGCTGGAGCCGGCCCTGCTGGCAGTAGCCTTATACTGAGGTGAGGTGGGGATTAGAGGATTGGGGGTTCCCCAGAGAGAGGAGACCAAGATCCAGAGTGTGGGGGTATTGCCAGGGGGCAGCACCCCAGATCAAAGGGCACCGGAGTCCAGGAGGGACACAGAGCCAGCGGTAGTGGGACACCGGCCTGCAGAGGTCGCTCCAACGGCTGGATGAGCTAATTCCCGAGAAGACCAGCAGGAGGCGCCGCCCGGGTGAGTCCTGCTTGCTTACACGGGGGCTGGGCGGTGCTGGGGGGAGGGATGGGGTGTTTCAGCACGGCTGGCGGGTTTCGGCCCTCAGCTATTTTCTTTGGAGTAATATGGCCCTCGCCGCTTTACGAGTTGTGCAGGCCTGCCTTAGAGGCTAGATTGCTGTGGGACATAGAAAAACAATTCAAGGTTGGTGGCATTCATGCAGCAGCTGGAGATGGTGGAGCACCCTTCTGGGCCCAAGAAACAAGCACTGGCTGGTGGTATCGCATCATCATGCAGGTTTGGGATGACAGCAATTGCAGAACTTTCAGATGCACAAGGCCACATTCCTGGATCGTGTGTTGAACTCACTCCAGCCCTCCAGCACAGAGACACCAAAATGAGAGCTACACTGACAGTGGAGAAGCGAGTTCGATCGCACTGCTGAAACTTGCAATGCCTGATTGCTACCAGTCAGTTGGGAATCAATTTGGAGTCAGGAA
>NW_020682370.1:0-3966 GCF_002925995.2 Terrapene triunguis
AGCTTTACAGCACCTGCACCCAGTGTGACAAAGTGGGGGATTTTCTTGGTTTTCCAATGGTTTGCATGCGGAGGGAGTGGGACTCAGTGGGTGTTACTGGTTTAACGAGGTGAGGGGAGAGGGAGTTTGTTGGTAGAGGGGAGAGGAGGCCCAGGCGTCCCCGTTTCCCTGGAGAGAAGACAATGGACGGAGGCCGGGCCTGGGGCCGTTGATATCAGATGCCCAGCTGGGAAGCAGGGGGGCTCGGGCTGGAGAGAGGAAGCAGGCGGGGGATGCAGGGAAGAAGACGGGGAATGTGCTGTGCTGAGGGAGGCCAGGCCTGAGGCCCGGAGAGTTTCCTGTGCTGTGTTCAACGCTCAATAAACCCTCCTGTGTTACGCTGGCTGAGAGTCACTCCGGGCTAGAGAACAGGGTGGGGGGGCATTGTCCCCTTTGAGGGGTAGAGGCCCCGGGGGTCCAGAGCGAGGGGACTCCCTGAGGGGGCCCACGGCAGAGACAGACGTGCTAAGGCTCAGAGAGGTGCGGCTCCAGGAGGTGGAGGGGCCCCGAGAGAGAGTGGACCCCCGAGAAGAGCTGTCGCACTGAAAGGGGCACCCCCCACGGACCGCACGGGGCCGCGAGTGGGCACGATCTGTGAGTCCGTGACACCCAGCTAACCCCATTCTGCCCCCTCCGCGCAACCACAATACCTGCCGGCCAGAGCGCCAGCTGCACCCCCACGGGATGAGCCCTGCGGGCCGGCGCAGGGAGAGAGGATGGGGGGGCGCGTCTGCAGCACGCGCTCTCCCTCTCTCGGGCCCTGCCGAGGCCGCTCCTGGCATGTCCTGTCCAGGGCCTGCAGCAATGGGGCTCCGGGAGAAGCCCAGCCAGAGGGAACCCGCCTGGCGCCAAAGGGTGCAGCCCTAGGCCTGGCCTCACACTGGGTCTCAGGGACCAGCTCGGCCAGTGTCCCGCTGAATGCACTGTGGGGTGCCTCCAAGGGCGGGGGATGGGCCAGGGTGCCCTAGGGGTGCCGCTCCCAGCCTTACCCCGAGGTCCTAGGAAAGCCCAGGATTTGGGCTGGGCCCTTTGGCAGCATTTACTGGGCTACGGGCTCGACCGCTCAGCTCACACGGTGTCCGCGGGGCGGCTCTGCACCCCACTGCTTGCTGCCCAGCCGCCGGGGGCTGCAGCGGGCAGAGGGCCCTGCCCGCGGGAAGGGAGCCAGGCAGCAGCAGCTGCCCGGACATGCCCACAGCACCACGGGGGCCCTGGCAGAGGCCAAGCACCCCGGCACGCAGGGTCAGGTAGCACCACTGGCACCAGTACGGCCTGACGCCAGCTCCCTTCCCTGGGCACAGGCCTGTTGTTCCCATCTGTGCCTCTGGGCAGGCGGCGCGCCCGGTGCTTCCTGGGGGAGGGGCACAGGAGGCTAAGCTGGCCACTGGGCCGGGGGTGGGCACGGACACTGCCCCATCCCAGGGCTCTAGCAGCAGGCAGGGGCCTCCCTGGCCACCCATCCTTTGGGGATAGGCTCCCCAGTATGCCCCGCACAGCACAGCCCCCTCTGCCCAGCCCTGGGGCTGCTCGCCAGCCCCTGCGAGGTCTGTGTGGCAGGCAGGCACAGGGCGGGGAGTTCGGCCGCAGGGGATGGGGCGCAGGGCTGGGCAGCGGGTACGGACACCCCCGCTTCCAGCACCCAGAACCGATACCTGCCTGGTGCGCACGCACCCAGGGACGCAGCTCGGCTCTGGAACTCCCTGCCTTGGCCCAGCCACATGCTGAGCTGCCCTCCACGGTTCAGAGCTGCAGCTCCGCCTGCCACCTCCATCGCCCCCGCCACAGCCCCCTGCCCCTTCGGGCCTGCAGCCGGGGATGGGAACGAGGCCGAAGCGGTGGGAGGGGAGAGCAGAGGCAAATGCCCAAGGCTCCGGGGGGAAAGGTAGGGGGCTGGGTGCCCAGGAGCAGTGAATCCTCAGTTACCCCATTTGCATTCAATTAGGCAGTGACATGTTTTTTTTTAATTGCCTGTTAATTATCAAGAGAAACACCCCCCTCTGCCCAGCTCACCTCTCTCGATGGCAGAGATGCCCATGGATGGCTGGGCCAGGGCCGCCACCTTCTCCCACTTGCCCTCATCTGTGTTGAAGACTTCGACGGAGGCCAGGGGGCTCTGTCTGGAATCCATGCCCCCCATCACCAGGACCTGCTTCCCCACAGCCACAGCAGCGGCCCCGGCCCGGGGCGTGGGGAGCGGAGGGAGCATCGTCCACTTCTGGGAATGCACATCCAGCATCTCCACGGTGTCCAGGGGCAGCCCCGCCTGGCCGCAGCCCCCCACCACAAAGAGGTGCCCGTCCTGGTACGCAGGGCTGCAGTACACCCGGCAGGTGGGCATGGGCGGGAAGACCTCCCAGAAGAAAGACCTGGCAGTGGCGGCTGCCATAGCGGGAACCGGCATGGTACCTCAGCGGGGAGCCATCGCAGCGCCTGTCACCTAGGCTCCCCCGCACAGCTGGGCATCCTCAGGGCAAACAGCTCCACCCACGGCCAGCAGCTGCAGCGCTGCTCTTGGGAGGGCAATTCCACCTCACGCCCTATGGGAGGGGGCCCAGGCCTGCAGTGCCCGGCGGCCACTGGCTCCGGTGGGAGGGATCCCCAGGGCGGGGAGAGGTCAATTCCTACTTGGAGCCGCTAGCATCGTCTTGCAGTAACAGACAGGACACGCCCCAGACTCAGCCGCTCGCGGGTCAGTTCCGCTGGCCCAGCCAGGCAGGTGCAGCGGATCTGGAGCAGGGCTCTGCCGTGGCAGCCGGACACTCCTGGTGCGTGGTTTGTGCCTCTGGTCCGGCCCTGCTCAGACTGGAGTTTCCGCAGCTCCTGCCTGAAGGGGGAGAAAGACACGTGAGGGGGCCAGACTCCGGCCAGCCGCTGCAGGAGGAGCAGAAAACGCATCTCGTAGCGGCGGGAAGCAGAGAGGCGATCTCACAACACTGCACAAACAGCTCTCTAAGCCAGGCCCAGCCAGGGCCGGGAGTCCCAGCTGCCTCCGCCCCCTGTGGGCCCCCAGAGCCCGGAAGTTTGGGCAGGAGCAGGGTCAGAGGAAGCAAGCTGCCCTAGGGAGAAAGCACTGGGTGGCAGAGCACAAGCCAGGCACTGGAGCAGAAGGACTCTGGGTGTCTCCAGAGGACCCTGACCCCAGCCCAGAGTGGGCCCTGGAATTGTGAGGAAACTGGGGCAGGGAATAGCATGTCAGGTTTACGTAGAGCTCTGCATGTCTCACGGGACTCAGGAAAGTCTGTGCAAAGTGTGTTCGATGCACAGCCCCCACATGGCCCCCGAGGGCAGAGCCGGCTCTACTGTTTTTGCCGCCCCGAGCAGCACGCCGAATTGCCGCCGCAGACGGCGGGGGCAGGCTGTGTGCCGTTAGGGTGGCATGCATGTTTCCGCGGCAGCGGCAATTCGGGGGCAGCTTCTGTCTTCAGCCCGAAGACAGAAGCCGCCGAATTGCCCCCGCGGGCAGCTGAACATAGAAGTTGCCGCCGCTGCGGAAACGCGCGTGCCGCCCTAACTGCGCATGGACTGCCCCCGCCGTCCGCAGCGGCAATTCGGCGCGCTGCTTGGAGCGGCAAAAACACACGGACTGCCGCCCCTTGCAGATTGCCGCCCCAAGCACCTGCTTGGAACGCTGGTGCCTGGAGCCGGCCCTGCCCGAGGGGTTAGCCCCGCAGAGACTGGGCAGGGACGGCGCGGTGTAAACTCTCGGCACAGGGCACTGCATAGAGATCGGCTCCAGGAGAGGGACCCAGGGACCCAAGACAGGAACCGCCTGGGCTCTGTTCAGACTCTGGATGTTTCAAACACCTGGGGAGCCAGCAGCTGCCCCAAAGCTCCCCCTGGTCCAGCAACGGGGGGAGCCAGGCAGCTGACCATGCACTGAGGGTGGGGGGGGCTCAGCCAGCCTCTGAGCCAGTTACTTGGTGCCCC
>NW_020682371.1:0-3346 GCF_002925995.2 Terrapene triunguis
GTCTGAGCCCCGACCTGAGAACCCCCCGGCTGGGCTGAGCTGCCAGGGCCGGAAAATCCCCATCGGCCTGGGGGGAGCGGCTCTGCCTGGGCCATATTTACAGCCTCTTTCCAGGCGGGACTGTCGGGCCGCGTCAGCCCTTCCTCGGCGGGGGTGATGAGCCGGGGTAACGATCTGTCCCCCCGGAGCCAGCCCTGCGTTAACCGACCAGCTGGAGCTCCTGGAGTCTCTCCCTCCCCGGGGCTCTTCTCTGACCCACCCCAGTGGATCAACGTCCTCCTGGAGCTGCTGGCACCAGAGCTGGCCCCAGGATCTCGGCCGCGGGGAAATCCCCTCTGCTCCTCCGCGAGATCCCCCGTTTGCAGAGCCCAGGGTGGGAGTGGCCCTTTCGGCCCCAGCATTGCGCTGGGAGTTCCTGTTCTGCTGATTATCCCCCCCCCGTTGAGAGTCCCTGCGTCCCAGGGCAGAGCCCCCCAGCCTGTACGTGCGGCCAGCTCGCGTCCTGCCCAGGACCAGCATTTACATGTAGCTGGATTCAAACACACCGTGTCTGCTTGTGCCCGTTTACCCAGCATCCAGCTGGCTCTTCTCCGCGCCACTTCCCACCCCCAATGTCCGGGTCTGCTGCATTCACCAGAGAGGATGAGACAGCAGGTGGAGCCAGCCAGACAAGGCAACGCTGAGACACTATTGTGAATCTGGGACCCCTCCTTCCTTCCCGGGCTGGGGGCTGCATGGCCCTCAGCATGCTCCTGTCCTGATCCAGCCTCATGCTCCAAGGCTGCAGTCTCCCAGGGGTCAGGAAGGAGGGTTTGCCTCCCAGCTCAGCCCCCACTGGAGCCGGGATGCTGCACGGCTGGCGAGTCAAGCTCTGAGCCAGGCCCCACGGGGCCAGCCCGGAAAGGCAGCCTCAATACACTAGAGGCGTCAACTCCAAGGGGTGGAGTTAAACCGCATTAAGCCCCAGTGTGGACGCTCTTGCTCAGAATTAAGTTGGCTTTGCTTAATTCAGTGGGGAAACGGAACCGAATTAAGGGCACCATGGTGCCGACTGAGGGCGTTCGCACTGGGGTTTGATGGGGGTCAGCACCTCTACTCCCGCTCGACAGCGGCAGTGAATTCGGATGGACTCTCCCAGATGGCCCCATGGAAACAAACCCCACATCTGACAGCGGCTGGATGGGGCGAGGGATGCCCTGGGTACAGCAGCACGACGGGGCCCATCTCAGAACCCCAAAGGGGCGGTCGGCAGGTGTAACGGGGATGGGCGGCTACCAGCTGCCTGGTGAGTGGAGAAGGGGCAGCCGGGCGCTGCAGAGGGGGCCACTGGCGAGGCCATGGGCTGGGGAAACCTCCAGGCACGGGGCTGGATCTGTCCATGCGGGAGGGGATGGTGCAGGGTGCAGAGTTTGAGCTGGGTGTGACCCGCTGGCACCCCAATATTCACCACTGTCATGTCATGAGGATACGGTCTGTACAAAGTGTGTCTTGGGAGGCGTCATTCTAAAAGTCTTGATCTGCTAGACAGGACTATCTCGTTGGATTGGACGTGCCGTCGTCGTGCGTGAAGTTATGAAGTTTGGCTACGTGTGTGTTACTGAAACATGTGAGGTTGAAAGCAGCCACAAGCCGCCTTTCAGGTACGACAGTAAAAAGGCCGAACAATGTTAGTGGCTTACTGAGGAAATGCACAAAGCACCAGGAACCGTGTACAACAGAAACCTCTCACTGGGGACTGTCTGACCCGGGTCACAGCAGAAGAGCTTTCCAGCGAGTGGGGAGAAGATAGAAAAAGGGGGACAATGACATCCTGGGAGTTCCTCACTCTCCCACCAACACCGCACCTGGAAACACCCGAGGAACAAAGACTGAAGGGGGGGGGAAGCGCCGGGCCCAGGCTAAGGGATTTCTAGCCTGTGTATGAAAACCTGGGAAAGCCACGCTGCAAAGCCAAGGCCTTAAGAATCTGCCAGCCTGGTCCTCACTCAGCGTGCGAATTTGCTAATTCAGCTCCTACTTATCTAGAGTGTTAAACTCAGTTTGCGGTTTTGTTTATTTACTAGGGAATCTGCTTTGCTCTCTTTGCTCTCACTTAGAATCACTTAAAATCCATCTTTTGTAGTTAAACTTATTTGATGTTTAATCCAAGCCAGTGCACGTTTGACTAAGTGTGTGGGGAAAGTCTCAGCTTGGTTCCCCAAGTGTGCATGGCCCTCGTCACACTGAGGGAGAGGCGGACGGGGTGTTAAACCCATACACGGGCCCGATTTAAGCAGGGCAGGACGTCCTAGGCTGGTGGTTACAGAGCCTGCATGGGTCCCGACTTGTGTGATGCTGGTGAAGGGGCAGCCGGGGGTTTGCAGCGTGTCACAGCAGCACGGTAAGAGGCAGCCCAGGCTGGGGGGTCAGAGGGCTCAGTGGTGCCCCAGTTCCAGGTGGTGCCCCGGGGGGGACCCATCACAACGGGGACCTGCCACGAGAGCTCTGGGCCACTGGTTCCTGGGACAGCGCCAGCCCCCAGCAGCCGGCTCCGACCTGGCCCCAGGGCAGGACGGCAGGAACAGGACAGGGGCCTGTCTCCTGGGGGGCACCAACTCTGACCCATCTCTGAGGATCCCCCCAGCTCCCCTCACTCACCAATGAGGTTCGGCACGAAGAGGAAGATGTTTTCGTCCTTCATCATCTCTGTGGGTGCGGGGTCTGCTGCCTTCCCCCTCAGACAGCCCTGGGATCCCCCCCAGCCAATGCACCAGCCCTGTCCCCCTGCACCAGCCCTGGGGTCCCCCCTCAGCCAATGCACCAGCCCTGCTGTTGCGCTGAGCGAGAACAACTGACCGCTGCCCCTTTAAGATCCCCGGGACTTTTACCCCCCCGCCCCGCCCCTGTTGGGCTGTACCAAGCTGTCCTGGGGGGGAGAGCGGTGGCGGAGACGGAGTTTATGGGGGCGGGAAGATAGTGAGCCCCATTCGGGAGGAACCATTTAATTTGAGGGGGTTCCACCCTCCTCTCAAGGACGCGGGGGTGTCATGCTCCAGCCCCCAGTTGGTTCAGTCCGGGATGTTCCATTCCCCCACCCCTTGCTGTGGCCGGGTTGGCATCGCTCAGGTTCAGCCATAGAGCACCTGGCGGTCTGCGGGCTAGAGCGTCTCCGTCCGGGGAAGGTCGCTATTTTTAATTCGTCGCCGCTTCCGGTTCCTGCACTCAAGTCATGTGACACTGAGTTACCCAATCGGGGCAGAGACGCATGAAGTGACGCTCGCAACGAGCTTCCCACAATCCCCTGGGACTGACACGGCCCCTTTCCCACAATCCCACGGGGCTGACATTGCCCATTTCCCACAATCCC
>NW_020682372.1:0-8468 GCF_002925995.2 Terrapene triunguis
AGACAAACAAAAGTGAAATAGTTGCCAGCCCACCTAAAATGTGAATTCAAACAGTAAGATAAACTTTTTTGTATGTGTGGGGCAGAACCACTGCCTATTCAATTTAATATTAAGACTATTAGTCATTCTTAATGCTTGATATCAGGGAAATAAAAAGGGTTTATTGTAGTGGAATGCTGCATAATCCCTCTAGTTTATTGAAAGAACTCATGATATGTTCATTCCCCAAGCTTGGGGAGAACTCCATAGAGTCGCCAGTGCATATTAGTGCCCAGAATGTGAGCATTACAGTCAGGGTAATTACACATCGGAACAGCTTACCAGGCAAAGTGATGGACTCACCATTGGTGGGAGTCTTTAAAATGAGATAAAATGTCGTTGCACACCAAGATAAGATATCACAGCATTCTAAAGAATAGGCTTTAATCCAGAGAAATTCCCTGGCCTGTGTGTATGTGGGGTCGGGATGGATAGTTATGGTAGTCCCTTCTTTCTGTGAATATGTACATTTCTGAATTTCCCTCTTAATTCCCTTCCTTCATGGGCCACAGAGAGAACAAGAAGCTCTGCATTGCTCTCAACAGGCTCATAATACCTGCAGCTCTGCATTATGACAATGACTATAATCAAATTCCATGCTTTAGGGCTGCAGCAGGTCCCCTGCAAGGACTAGGATGGATTTTTTTCCCTGATGGACAACTGCCCAGATGTATTCTGTGTGGGGGCCGGAGAGGAACTAGGAGACAGGGAGGCTGGATTGGGGCTGTCGGGGAGTGAGAGGGGGGAGGATTTTGGAATCGTGAAAGGGCCCCCTATCTATTCTTGCACCAAGACCCTTTGGGACCTTATTATGCCACTGCACCCTTAACTTCACCCAGAAATCAATGGGCAGCTAATATGGACTATAGACAAGTATAACATGCTTATGGAGGCTGGCTGGGAATTTTCCATCAAAACTGTTTTTAGATAAAAAATTGGGTTTTAGACTAAACAAACTTTTTCACAAAAGAGCTTGCTTTCTGTGGAAGATTTTCTCTTTTTGTAAACTCCCCTCCCCCCAAACAAACAAAGAACCAAAACCTGAAAACTTAATGTTTTGACCGAAAACCAAAAACTTTTGGTTTGTAAATACTGCCACAATGCCTCATGGGGATTGTAGTTCAGCTGCACCGTGCCCTCATTTTCTTCTTTGGGCTTGGTTCCTCTCTCGGACTACATCTCTCATGATGCTTCATGGCCAGGGACTCCAATGACACACTACAGTGGCTCAGCAAAAGGGGAGACCATGCTGCATCATGGGTAGAGCTACCATATTTCAAGTTCCCAAATAGAGGACACTGCTGGGGGCAGGGAATCTGTAAGGGGGTACAGTTGGGGGCTGTTGGAGGAGGTATTTATTTTGGGAGGTGCTGGAGGGGTGTGGGTGTTCTGTGAGGGGCTATTTGGTGGAGGAGCTGAAAGTGTGTGTGTGTACTGGGATGGTATTTGGGGGTTTGGGGAGGGGATGTATGGTCACCCTAATATTAGGAGATTGTAGTCTAGCCAGGAAGTCTGGCCCATGGAAAAGAATGGGAGCCTGAGCAACCCAAGTCCTGGCACAGTCAAGGAATTATGATGTGATTGGAATAACAGAGACTTGGTGGGATAACTCACATAACTGGAGTACTGTCATGGATGGATATAAACTGTTCAGGAAGGACAGGCAGGGCAGAAAAGGTGGGGGAGTTGCATTGTATGTAACTGAGTATGACTGCTCAGAGCTCCAGTATGAAACTGCAGAAAAACCTGAGAGTCTCTGGATTAAGTTTAGAAATCTGAGCAACAAGGGTGATGTCGTGGTGGGAGTCTGCTATAGACCACCAGACCAGGGGGATGAGGTGGACAAGGCTTTCTTCGGGCAACTAACAGAAGTTACTAGATCACCGGCCCTGGTTCTCATGGGGGACTTCAATCACCCCGATATCTGCTGGGAGAGCAATACAGCAGTACACAGACTATCCAGGAAGTTTTTGGAAAGTGTAGGGGACAATTTCCTGGTGCAAGTGCTGGAGGAACCAACTGGGGCAGAGCTCTTCTTGATGTGCTGCTCACAAATAGGGAAGAATTAGTAGGGGAAGCAAAAGTGGATGGGAACCTGGTAGGCAGCGAACCATGCGATGGTCGAGTTCAGGATCCTGACACAAGGAAGAAAGGAGCGCAGCAGAATACGGACCCTGAACTTCAGAAAAGCAGACTTTGACTCCCTCAGGGAACTGATGGGTAGGATCCCCTGGGAGAATAACATGAGGGGGAAAGGAGTCCAGGAGAGCTGGCTGTATTT
Source organism: Terrapene triunguis (assembly GCF_002925995.2). Taxonomy (NCBI): domain Eukaryota; kingdom Metazoa; phylum Chordata; order Testudines; family Emydidae; genus Terrapene; species Terrapene triunguis. Next base: position 2,321 of record NW_020682372.1, read on the forward strand.
TAGTGAATCCTTATTGAGGTTGCAGGAACAAACCATCCCGATGTGTAGAAAGAATAGTAAATATGGCAGGCGACCAGCTTGGCTTAACAGTGAAATCCTTGCTGATTTTAAACACAAAAAAAGAAGCTTACAAGAAGTGGAAGATTGGACAAATGACCAGGGAGGAGTATAAAAATATTGCTCAGGCATGCAGGAGTGAAATCAGGAAGGTCAAATCACACTTGGAGTTGCAGCTAGTGAGGGATGTTAAGAGTAACAAGAAGGGTTTCTATAGGTATGTTAGCAACAAGAAGAAGGTCAGGGAAAGTGTGGGACACTTACTGATTGGGGGAGGCAAACTAGTGACAGAGGATGTGGAAAAAGGGACGTGATCATTCCCTTCTATTCGGCATTGGTGAGGCCTCATCTGGAGTACTGTGTCCAGTTTTGGGCCCCACACTACAAGAAGGATGTGGAAAAATTGGAAAGAGTCCAGCAGAGGGCAACAAAAATGATTAGGGGGCTGGAGCACATGACTTATGAGGAGAGGCTGAGGGAACTGGGATTATTTAGTCTGCAGAAGAGAAGAATGAGGGGGGATTTGATAGCTGCTTTCAACTACCTGAAAGGGGGTTCCAAAGAGGATGGATCTAGACTGTTCTCAGTGGTACCAGATGACAGAACAAGGAGTAATGGTCTCAAGTTGCAGTGGGGGAGGTTTAGGTTGGATATTAGGAAAAACTTTTTCACTAGGAGGGTGGTGAAGCATTGGAATGGGTTACCTTGCAGTGGGGGAGATGGTGGAATCTCCTTGACAAAGCCCTGGCTGGGATGGTTTAGTTGGGGATTGGTCCTGCTTTGAGCAGGGGGTTGGACTAGATGACCTCCTGAGGTCCCTTCCAACCCTGATATTCTATGATTCTATGATTCAAACTGGAACTCCCATAAGCCACCACAGCAGAGGCATTCCAAAACCAAAATTTTTATTTTCTCTGTTTGATCCAAAATATACAGTTTTTGATTTTTCACTGAAAAATCCAAATTTTCAGCAGAAACTGCCCCTTTCCCCATTTTCTGACTTCTTGTAATGCTTAATAGCCCGCATTTTGCTCTAGCTACAACCTCTGGATGGATTTCAAGTGTAGCCCTATGCAGAGTTCACTGCAGTAATCCATCCGCAAGATGACAAAACCTGGATAACCCTGTCAAGGTCTGCATCTGAAAGAAAAGTATGCAAGCTTATTTGTCAAGTAGTACAAATGCCAAAAAATTGCTCTTGGAAACTGCTGCTACCTGGATATTCAGGAGCTCTTGGAGATCTAACAAGACCAGTAGGGCTGACACACTCTGTCATTTCTTCCATTTGCTGAAACAGAATATATATCACAGACATTAGTGATATACAAATTAGGGGTAGAAAAAATAACTAGCTAAATCTGAACCTTTTTGAAAATGCTGCACCTTGAAATAGCATCAGGAGTGTGGTGCAGGGAATGAGAATCAGGTGACTTGGGTTATGGTCTCAGTTCTGCTATTGACTCCCTATGTGACCTGGAGCAAATCACTTCACCTCTCTTTGACTCAGTTTCTCCATCTGTGGAATGGGGCAATACTGACTACCTGACTTTGTAAAGTGCTTGGAGAGCTATAGATAAGGTTGTAAGTATCGTCATTAGGTTATTTATTGTTTCTTGCATGTTTCAGATGGGAGGGGGAGAAAGGCTAAAGGCATGAGCTGATGAAAGGAATTTAAATGGACTTTTGTGTTTATAATTTGAACCCTTTATTAATATTAATTAAAATCAATTTGTTAATATTGTTAAAATCAAATAAAAGCAAAGAAGGAAAAAATGTGTTTTTCTGAAATTTTCCATTATTTTCAAATAGAGCAGCAACCTTATTTTCCTTTAAATGAAAGCATCTGCTTAAAAAAATGACAGAGTTAGATATAGATGTTGCATATATTCAAATATCATATAATCCTCCTATACATGACTTACGCATTTAAATGTATCTCATAACACCCAATGACATAAGGCATAAGATCTTGAAACAGACATAGAATAAACTTCTAAGGACACTGTCAAGTAATTTTCTGTAGGTTTAGTGTTTGAACTACCTTAAAATTATTGCCATCTGAAATCCTATGGATTTGAAATAATATCCTTCTTCTTTAAGGTAGTCCATACTTTACTGAAAAATCTATCCCTTTGCTGGAGTGTTTATAAAATGCACCTAATTGTTCTCTATAAAAGATAACACTGGGCGAAATGCCACTTATTTTATCTTCGTGTCCCCGCCCCCACATATTATATACGTACACATATGACATTTTTAGCTTCAAATGTCTAAGCCCTCTTTCAGTCAGTAAATAGCTCATTTTCTACTGCGAAAGAGGACATTTTTGATTGAAGAGTGGCTTCAGTATTTGAAGTTCAAAATTTCATGTGATAAGCAAAATGGCCATTTCATTAAGTTTTGGGGATAAATTAAATTTGAGAGACATGAACTCACCAGAAATGGTAAAAATATCCACGAAAAACATCGTGGAAAAATACTGGCCATCACACATAGCTCTGATATAATGACTTGCTTGCACGCATTTGTGTGTGAGCTTATAAACACTGCCTTCTAAAGCATGGAAATTCAAACATGCACAAGTGAGTTGATTATGTTGCTTTCTAATACCACCAGTCTATAGCCTTCTGAGAAGGCAAGTCCTAAAAAAGGGGAGTGTGAGGGAGAAGAGGAGGGGTTTGGTGAGAAAGAACAGAAGGCAGGAAGGGAAAGGGAAAAGAGGAAAAGTGGTATAGAAGGAATGGAGGAGAAACTGAAAAGGGAATGTATAAAAGAAGTGAGAGGAAAAATGAACTACCTTCAGTGTCACAGTTTCATCAAACCATGAAATTTTCACAGAAAGTAGCTGGCTTTCATAAAGTTCTCGTCTCCAGAGTCTGCATTTGTGGATTCCTTAAAACCACTGTGAGCTAAAACAATAGAAAAGATGATAAACCAATGTAATAACAACACTCAAACACTTGCAGAGGAAGTTTTCCTATTTTTCTTGGGATTCTTAACACATAATCGAAACAAGATTCAGTACAAGTTTTGTTTTTTCCACCAAGTTTTACTGCCAGAAGAGTTACATAACAGTTTCTCAGCCATTTTACTTAATTGCTGCCAGGGCCGGCTCCAGGGTTTTGGCCGCCCCAAACAGCCAAAACAAAACAAAACAAACAAACAAAAAAGCCGCGATCACGATCTGTGGCGGCAATACGGCGGGAGGTCCTTCGCTCCCAGGCAGAGTAAGGGACCATCCGCCGAATTGCCGCCGAATACCTGGACGTGCCGCCCCTCTCCGGAGCGGCCGCCCCAAGCACCTGCTTGACAAGCTGGTGCCTGGAGCCGGCCCTGATTGCTGCATTGTCATTGACCTCCAGAATGGAAATTCTGAGTCTTGAACAGATAGCAAATATTTCTACCTCTTCAACCTGGCTGACAGATAAAAAAGAAAAATATATATTTTTTCCTTAGGAAAAGATATATAGAAGTAACTGTTACAACTCTGTGACAGGTTGGATGTTCAGCTTTTCTGGGCAATTTGCAACTTGTATAGTTCTAGCTTCTTCTGATCTTCAATCTTATTTATTTTGCTTCCTTTTCTGTCCCTACTTCCCTTTTCCGAAATAAGCAAACAGAAAATAACAAACCAATAACCGCTTTGTCTGTTGTGATGGGTTGGATCACAGAAAACCCCTTGGGAACTGCCAAGTGATGTGCCAAGACTATTTCTGCCCCTGCTTTCCCTGCCAGCTCGGGACCCCAGCACCCTGTCTTGCTGAGTCAGACATGCCTGTCTGCTCCAACACAGACCTAGGGTCTGAACCACGTGCCCCACAGCTGCAGACTTAACTGAAAGCAGCTTACAGAAGTGTTCTTGTCTCTAACACTCAGATGCCCAACTCCCAATGGGGTCTAAACCCAAATAAATCCGTTTTACCCTGTATAAAGCTTATACAGGGTAAACTCATAAATTGTTCGCCCTCTATAACACTGATAGAGAGATATGCACAGCTGTTTGCCCCCCCCCCCCAGGTATTAATGCATACTCTGGGTTAATTAATAAGTAAAAAGTGATTTTATTAAATACAGAAAGTAGGATTTAAGTGGTTACAAGTAGTAACAGACAGAACAAAGTGAACTACCAAGTAAAATAAAATAGAACACGCAAGTCTATGTCTAATACAGTAAGAAACTGAATACAGATAAGATTCTCACCAGTTCCAGAATGCTTCCTTTTACAGACTAATCTCCTTTTAGTCTGGGTCCAGCAATCACTCACACCCCTTGCAGTCAATGTCCTTTGTTCCAGTTTCTTTCAGGTATCTTTGGGGGTGGAGAGGCCCTCTCTATAGCCAGCTGAAGACAAAATGGAGGGGTCTCCCACGGGCTTAAATAGACTTTCTCTTGTGGGTGGAGACCCCCTCCTCTCTCCTATGCAAAGTCCAGCTACAAAATGGAGTTTTGGAGTCACCTAGGCAAGTCACATGTCCATGCATGACTGAGTTCCTTACCAGACAAGCCACATTCCTGGGAAAGTCCAGATGTGGATTGGTGTCTCCAAGTTCATTGTTGGCTTAAGTGTTTCTTTTCTGGGCACTTACTGAGAATAGTCTTTTCTAAGGAAGCTGACCAACTGCTTCACTACAGCCTACTTAGAATCAAACAAGTATGCAGCCAATATTCATAACGTCGAATACAAAAATGATACATGCATACAAATAGGATTAATAGATTCAGTAGATCATAACCTTTACAGAGATATGTTACATGGCATATGTAGCATAAAAAACACTCTAGTTATGTTATATATATACACATACATAAGCATATTTCCATAAAGCCTTATGTGGGGCACTGACTGTCACAAATTCCACATCAGTTTAATGTATATGTTAAAAACACTAGAACTAAGAGAGCATTCTGACTGGCTAGTGAAGTGTTCAAAAAGTAAACGTACTGCTGCTCAGCTTTCATCGTCCCCATTGTATCCTTCAGTGCATAAAAAACTCTCCCACACCCGAAAGGGATATTTTGCTAAAAGTCAAACCGGGGACATTTGTGGCCTCGTTAATAGTATCTCTTAGAATTTGAGCTTGTCAGACCCAACAGCATATGTTTCAAACACTGGGTGTTTAAAATCTAAGAGTTACTCTAAGTCATATGATCCCTGAAATTCCAAGCATACCTTTTGCTTAAATTGTTATCAGCATGATCTGCTCGATGTAGGGACAGAAAGGAGTAATGTAGCCATAAACTATGGGCAATGTAAATAGAGAGATAAGGGGAAAACAGACTGGAAAAATAAAATCCAATTTCTAAAATAGCCCTAAAAGATAAGAGGTTTGCAAAATGCACTGTTGTGGTTAATATGTTTTCCCTTTTTAAAGAGCTTATTCATTTTGAACTGTACATAGCATGCAGTATACTATCCAACATTTTACTATAAATCATTTTTAATTTATATAAAATATTGTGTGGGAGGAGAGATTTAATCTTAAGATTAAAGAATCCTATTTAATCTTTACTTAAAAACCTTAACATTCCTTTGTAAATACATTTTGCCAGGACTGGCCCTAGAGCAGGGGTCAGCAACCTTTCAGAAGTGGTGTGCCGAGTCTTCATTTATTCACTCTAATTTAAGGTTTCGCGTGCCGGTAATACATTTTAATGTTTTTAGAAGGTCTCTTTCTATAAGTCTATATTATATAACTAAACTATTGTATGTAAAGTAAACAAGGTTTTCAAAATGTTTAAGAAGCGTCATTTAAAATTAAATTAAAATGCTGATCTTACGCCACCAGCCTGCTCAGCTCGCTGCCAGCCTGGGGTTCTGTTCACCTAGGCTGGCAGAGGGCTGATCAGGGCCTGCGGCCGGGACCCCAGACCTGTGGTTTCAGGGGTCAGGGCAGAGGACTGGGAGAGGGGGTTCAGGGCAGAAGGCTGGGATGTGTGTGGGGGGGTTCAAGGGTCAGGGCAGAGGGTTGGGGGCTGTGGGGGGTGCAGGGCAGAAGGCTGGGTGTGTGTTGGGGTGTGGGGGGTTCAGGGAAAAGGCTGGGGGAGTGGGGGTGCAGGGCAGAAGGCTGAGTGTGTGGGGGGGGGGGGGGGG
>NW_020682373.1:0-9439 GCF_002925995.2 Terrapene triunguis
GGAAGGTCTCTGGGCTGTTCCCCAACCCACATGGTGAATCTCTGAGGGAAGAAAATCCGCCAATAAGCGCAGAACCCACCAAGACAGAGGAGGAACTTGGTCACAGTTGGTATTACTGAACACCGGCAGAGCGAAACATTTTACCCCACCGAGTGCTTGTGCTTCGAGACATTGAGCAAGGCTTGCTGTTGGCAAAGGGCAGGTTATTAGAGACTTGAGTGCTGGTGTTACTGAACACAGCAGAGCAAAGCATCCTACCCCATTGACTGTGGGTAGCGAAATGATCACTGTTTTGGGCCGCGCTTCTGGGAAGCTAGCCCCTCCATTTGGTGGAGCAATCAGAGGCTGTTTTACAGTTAGGTCACAGAATGCACTTATTGAACCAATCCTGTAGGCCCAAGATTTTAAACAAGAGCCTTTTAGAAATGGTCTATTGCGAAGTGGGCTATTTGAAAAACTCTAACCAAGGAGCATTTGACCGTGTGTATAAAGCCACGTATTTTTGTGAGCGGAGATTTAAAACCGGGAGCCTAGACACAAAGACATGTCCATGTACAAGACACCTACAGAAGCCAAGAAGTTGGAATTGTCCTTGGAGGCACCAGGGCATGTTCAAAAGAGAAGGCCCCTTTGCGCTCGTTTTGCTAACGAGGCAGGACCGTTGCCGAACCCCATGTTTCATCCTGAAATTGAACCGAAGAAACAGGAAGCCTTTATGGAGCCACAGCTCTTTGTAAAAGAAAAAAAGGATAAAGTGCGAAAAAATCTGTTGAGGGCTTTGGAGGAAGCAGAGTTGAAGGCAGAGGTAAGACCCCTTTGTAATTTTTCATTAATTTTTTTATAAAAATGTTTTATAAATATTGATGGTTACATATTTTTGTTTATAATAGGGAGGAATGGAAGAAGAGTCTGTATACGAGGACATGGCAACCGATGGACCGACGGAGGATAGTGATGTTGAGAACCAACCGATAGACCCCGAGTCGTGGAAAGACGATGACGTTGTTACTGGCAGAGCAACAGAAGCGCATGATGAGGTAAAAGCAGCTTAAATTATTTGAAAGAAAAGAAAACATATTTATGTAAGACACCGGCTAAACGCTTGGCTTGCGGATCAAGAGGCTTACACTTTACGTAAACCGGCAAGGCTTAAATTTAAAAGAAATAAAACGGTTGTGTCTGATGTGGACGCGCAATGGCAGGCGAATTTGGTTGACATGGCCTCCTATTGTAACCACAACAACGGTCGTAAATATATTTTATCTAAATATGCCTGCTATTGCGCGTCCACATCAGACACAACCGTTTTATTTCTTTTAAATTTAAGCCTCCACAAGCCAAGCAGCGACCTGCTTTCTGCTTAAAGTTTTACGGTGTCTTTTAGTGGCCTGAAATAAGGGGGTTACACCCCCAAAACTTCCAACTTCTCCGGGAGAGTAATAAATTTTCTTTAGCAATCTCGCCATGTTTAACCCGTCTTGCTTTAAAACACCGTATACACAAGATTCAGTTTTTGCTTTTGTTTTTATTTAATACAGAAGCGTCTATACACATCTTACTGACTGATCCCGGTTTGTAAGTACTGACGTGGGGAGCAAATGTTTCACCTGCAGAGGCAGGTCTAACCCAGTCAAGGGCCGGGAGTTGGAACCAGACTAATTCGGACTGGAAACAAGATGGAAAACGTCTAACAGTGAGGGGGGGATTGTCCCCAGGTTCGCGGTGGATTCGCTGTCAGTGTTAAACCCGTCTGAGCTAGGGAAGGGCGGTGAGGCCAGGCAGCGTGGATTTGCCGCGGGGTTAGGGCAGCTTGGGAGAGCCCACGGGGCGGCTGGGACGAGCCAGGCTGGAGTCGGACTTTCCTGGCAGAAGCAACGGTGCTTGTTTTCCATGGCCTCCAGGAGGCCTGTCTCGGTTTGGCCCCATGTGGCTGTGGCCGGGGCACCAGCAGGGCTTCAAAGCCCATCTGCTCATGCCCGGCCCCGCAGCCACTACCGCTCATTACGAGTTAATTGTCTCTGTACCTCTGGGGTCATTCGCAGAGCCAGGCAGCCATCAGGGGTGACCTCCATCGATGTCTCCCTCCCAGGGGGGGGGTCTTCACTCCCTTGCACCCGCCGGGTGGCAATGCATAATAAATTGGGGAAACTGAGTCACACGGCTAGTTCACTCTGAAATTTCTGCAGTCCCTGGGTTCTCCACGCCTAACATCTTATCTCCCCTTTTGGCGGCTGCCCCACCTTCCCGTTTATCAGAAACACCCAGTCCACCCAGATATCCGTGTCATTCCTTATAATTATAGGCCTGTTTGTCTGAAACAGATCCAGGGTGAGATAATGGAGCAGCTGATACAGGGACTCAATTAATAAAGAATTAAGAGGGCGTAATTCAATGGATTCCGCTGTCACGTTGTTACCGCCTGAGGGGCTCGAGGCGGACTAAAATGGTCCGTGGCCCGGTGTGCTTGGCACCAATAAAGACACCGAGGGGAGAAAGCAAGCCAAGTTTATTTCAGAGCTCTGAAATGGCACTAGGAGACCAGCATGTCTCAAATCCAGTGCCGCACATACAAACAACTTTTACTTTTTATACCCCAAGCAGTTTCTGTGTAAGCCTTTGTTTGTTAACTCCCTCTTACACCTCCCACCCCTCCCTTCTCTAGCCGTTACAATTAGAAAAGTTCCCATACGCCTGCTTATCTTTTGGCCTTGCAAGGCCTGTTTACAGCAGCTGCCTGCTAGAAAAGCTGACCCTTACATTTCTACTTCAGCTTGCTACAGGGCCTGTAAGCAGTGAGCACAGGAGTAGGTGAGAGTTCACAAGATGGGGTTTGGGGGTTCAGGTAGGCCCAGAGCAAAAGAGCTTCATCGACACTTTGGCCTTCCACTCTCCCGAGTTACCTGGTAGCTACGCCTAGGGGTCCCCAACAACGTTATTGACATGAACTGGGACCATATAGATCATTGTTGCAACCAAGGTCCTGGAGTGGCACCAAAACTGGTATAAAGGAGGTCAAATAAGATGTCTAAGACCAGGCTATGGGTTGCTGGTTATGATTATGCCATCTGGGTGCATGGATCATTTTTGTAGTTGAAGTTATGAATATTGTATTTCTACCTGTGTTTCACGCTTGTGCTCTGCTTCTGGGAGACACCCCAGACAAGTTGGTGTTAGCTCTGCCTAGCCTGCTTGATGGCCCATTAAGGACCATCAGCTACACAACTGACACATTGGGAGAAGGCAGATACGCCTTGTGACTCAGCAAGCCATGCAGGGACCTCCCCGGGTACAAAACACCCCTGCCCTGTGCCAGGAGCTGCACATCTGCTGCTGGCTCCCTCCGCTCGCCTACCCAGCCATGGACAGCTCCCTGCACACCACGCTCAGCCTTGTGCTCGGCTGCTGCCTGTGGGGCGCATGGGGCCACACCAAGATCCACGTTAGCAATGGGGGGATATGGGGCACATGGGGCGCGGAACAGTCCTGCCCCGGCAACAGCTTCGCCATTGGGTTCTCCCTGAAGGTAAAGATTCTCACCTGCCAACCGGGCTCCCCCCTGCCCCACTCCCAGCCCCCTTCCCCAGCCTAGCTCCCACCTACCCCACTCCCTGCCCCCTTCACCCTCCCCACATCCCCAGCCCCGCTCCCCCCTGCCCCACTCCCTGCCCCCTTCACCCTCCCCACATCCCTGCCCCCTTCCCCAGCCCCGCTCCCCCCTGCCCCACTCCCTGCCCCCTTCACCCTCCCCACATCCCTGCCCCACATCCCCAGCCCCGCTCCCCCCTGCCCCACTCCCTGCCCCCTTCACCCTCCCCACATCCCTGCCCCCTTCCCCAGCCCAGCTCCCCCTGCCCCTGCCCTCCTCGCCAACCCGGATCCCCCTGCCCCACAGCCCTGAGCCCCTCTGCTCAATTTCCCCCTCCCCACGCCCCTCTGCCCCCCGTCTCCTTGTACTGAAGTGATGGGGGACCAGTCTGTAATGCCCAGGCTTGTTCCCCCCCGATGACCCTGTGACGTTATTGATATAATCTGGGACCATATAGATCATTGTTGCAACCAAGGTCCTATAGTGGCACCCAGATCTTGTGTAAAGGGGGTCAAATTGGGTGTCTAAGACAAGGTTATGGTTTACTAGTTATGATTATGCTGTCTATATGTGTGTATCAATTTTGTAGTTGAAGTTAGGAATATTGGCTCTATACTGTCTGTATTTCAAACTTATGCTATGCTGCTGGGTGACATCCCAGACAAATTGGTGTTAGCTCTGCCTAGCCTGCTTGATGGCCCATTAAGGACCATCAGCTATACAATGGACCCATTGAGAGAAGGCAGATACGCCTTGTAACTCAGCAAGGTATGCAGGAACTGGCCCATGTGACTCCAGACTCCATTTTGCTGTAATTTTCCACAGTAAGGACAAAGAGGTGTTCTTACACCTGGAAAAGACTATATAAGGCTGATGCCTCATCTCCATCTTGTCTTCAATCCTGCTTCATACCTCTGGAGGAACTTTGCTACAAGCTGAAGCTTTGAACAAAGGACTGAGGACCCATCCCAGCGGGGGGTGTATTCCAGAGACTTGATTTGAACCTGCAGTTTATTCTATCGCTGCTGCAAGCCTGAACCAAGAACTGTGCCATTACTGTATGTAATTGATTCCATTTAACCAATTCTAACTCTCATCTCTATCTTTTTCCTTTTATGAATAAACCTTTAGATTTTAGATTCTAAAGGATTGGCAACAGCGTGATTTGTGGGTAAGATCTGATTTGTATATTGACCTGGGTCTGGGGCTTGGTCCTTTGGGATCGGGAGAACCTTTTTCTTTTACTGGGGTTTTGGTTTTCATAACCATTTGTCCCCATAACGAGTGGCACTGGTGGTGATACTGGGAAACTGGAGTGTCTAAGGAGATTGCTTGTGAGACTAGCGGTTAGCCAGTGGGGTGAGACCGAAGTCCTCTTAGTCTGGCTGGTTTGGTTTGCCTTAGAGGTGGAAAAAACCCCAGCCTTGGGCTGTAACTGCCCTGTTTGAGCAATTTGTCCTGAGTTGGCACTCTCAGTTGGGTTCCGCCAGAACCGCATCGTCACAGTGGCGTAGTCGTGCTTGGATCCACAGAACCAGGTCAATTAAGCTTTGGGTCAGAACCCCACGCTATCCAAATTTGAATTTTGGGATTGAGAGTTTTGTTGGTTAAAGAGCTGCTGCAATGGCTGAGCAAAGAGCATATGAGGGACTTGGCAAAAAAGCCCTGGAAAATTTGTGTTCAGAAAAGAGGATAAGCTTTAGAAAGAAAGCTACAAAGGAAGAACTGAGAAATCTGTTAATGGCCAATGATCAGGGGGCAAGAGCACAGCCCTTACCTGAGGCTACAGAAGATGCAGAAAAAATTAGGATGCAAAAGGTGACAAGTAAACTGCAATTTGAGCATGAACAGAAGCTAGCAGATCTTCGATTGCTGGAGAAGCAAAAGATAGCAGAATTAGAGAAGGAAGCCGATCAAAGAAAGAAGGAGGCTGATGAGCGAGAAGAGAGAGCTCGTAAGGGGCGTCTAGAGCTGCTCGCTGTGGAACAGGAGACGGCCAGACTTCAGCTCCAAGTAATGGAAGAGCGGAGAAAGTCATCCCCACCTGGTACTCCACTTCCCCCCCGCCATGAGAAAAACTGGGAAAGGATGTGTCCCATTTACAACGATACTGAGGATATAGAGGAGTTTTTGTCTACCTTTGAACGCCTCTGCAATCTGTACCAGATCCCCGAGGGTCAGCGAATGCCTGTCCTGCTGACCAGACTGACTGGAAAAGCCAGGGAGGTATTTAATGAATTGGGGGAACAAGAAGCCTTGGATTATGGGCGGTTTAAAGATTCTGTGTTAAGGCGGTTCAAGGTTACTCCTGAATCTTACAGAGTTAAGTTTAGAAAGTTTAGGATGTCTAATGATTGTACTTTTGTAGAATGTGCTCATAAGCTGATGGGTTTTGTTAAAAAGTGGGTTATGGGAGCCAAGGCGCATGGGAGTTTTGAAAAACTGCTGGATTTAATAACTTTGGAACAGTTCTTAGACATTGTGCCTGACAATGTGAGAGCAGCTGTGTGTGATAGGGACCCTGAGTCAGTCCTACGGGCAGCAGAGATTGCGGATGCCCATACCCAAAACAGGGCTCGAGAAGGGTGTAAAACCCCGGGGAAAACTAATCACCATTCTCCCCAGTTCAAGAGGAGGGAAGGATTTAAAAGTAAACCTGACTCTTCTAAAGGAGTTCAAGGGGGCCCGGAGGGTAGGAACTCACATCCCAGGACGGAACAGGTTACATGCTATCACTGTGGTATGATGGGCCACATGAGACCAGACTGCCCGACACTGAAGGGCAGCCCAAAACCAGCAACCCCAGATGCCACGGCAAATGCTAACCCTGTTGTTGTAAACTCACAGGCAAGCTACACAGAGCCCAGCATTGGTGCCCTGTGTGCAAATGCTGTTTCTGTGGTCTCTGAAGAATTTGACCTTAAAACTCACATTAAAGCTAAATATGGGGGAAATAATGCAGAGTTTATTAGCAGTGCAGAAGTGAATGGAGTAAGGTGTATGGCATGGAGGGACACCGCAGCAGATATCACTTTGGTTAAAGCAAGTCTTGTCAGGAAGGAAGATTATTTGCCAGGTGAGGATGTGACTGTTGTAGCCTTTTCTGAGTATTTTGTCACGGTGCCTTTGGCTAAAATCCACCTGAAATGGAAGGGATTTAAGGGCACCATGGTTGTGGGAGTAAAAGACACACTCCCTAAGGATATTATGATTGGAAATGATATTAAAGCTATGGTCGGTCAAGTTAACACAAACCAGGCACAGGAGAGGATTGATCCTAAGGTTGTGCCTATGGAGGGTTTCTCCAAAAGTTTGTCTTTGGAAAGTAGCTGTTTGGCTATGAATGAAGTTTCTGAATGTCTATCTAATGACTCAGAAGTAAATCTGGAATTAGATCAAGCGAAGGGAGAGGGGAACAAGGAGATTTTGGATGAGCCTAGGCAGTCTTGTGAGCTGATGGCTTTATCTAGTCAGCAGTTTGGGAAGGCAAGGAGAGTGGAAGATGAGTGTCCCCATACCTTACCGGTTTCCCGTGTGAAGAATAGTGACAGGGAAGGAAATGTGCCTGTGTCTGTCAGGGGTATTGACTTGCCTATGGAGGAAGCTACCCCAGTCTCCAAGCAGTTGTCTGTGAACAGCCCGGTGTGCTGGGACAAGGGAAATGAAATCCCAAACTGTGTGTCTAGTAAAGGAAAATGTGTCTCCAACTCTTTTTTGTCTGTGGAGCAGACAGAAGGTGCCTTTCAGCCTGTGATGGTTGAGAGTAATTCAGTTGTCTCAGATTTGGTTCTGGATTCAACTAAAGCCCAGGAAGGGAATGGTACTAAGTTTGTGTCTGCTGGGAAGAATGGCACTGTAACTAGGTTGCATCCAGTTAGTGTCTTAGCAAAATCCCAGAGACCAGACAATTCTGGTGCTTGTATCTTGCCTGTTGCTCATGTGTGGTTGGAGAAGGGGGTAACAACTCTGTCTAATCAGGGTGATACCCTAGCCAGGGCACAAGGAGAGCAGAAAGGTAATTTGGTTGTGGTACCTACGGACAGTTTAACAACTTGTAGCAAAAAGGACAAAATTCCTAAGCTTGTGTGTGGCAAAGGAAAGGAGAATGCTTCTGACCTTTCATCTAATGAGTCTATGGGTTTGCCTGAAAGGGGATTGTGTAGAAATCTGCCTGATGGGCCAAAGGTGATCCTAAATGTAAGTAAGACCCAGACAGAGTCTGTTGTTGCTCAGGAGAGTGTTCCTTTAGAGCAAGCCCTAGGTGAAAAGGGTAAGGACAGAATTTCTGTGAGGGGTGATTTGCTGCTTAGAAAAGCTCCTGGGGAAAGGACTCCTCATGGTAATCTGTGCAAGCAGTTCACTGCAACTGAAGGGTGTGAGAGTGATGTAATCAAGGAAGTTTCAGTTCCTAACAGCCAGAAATTTTCTGTTGTGAATGGATCCACTGACTTTCCTTTTGAAAGATCCAGTGTGGGTAGCTTTGAGAAGGTCTCAGATGAAGTAAGAGCTGTTAAGAAAGTGGAGCAGCCCTATAACCAAGTGGCTGTGTGTGGCCAGCTTGTTGGGAAGACAATGGTGTTGGGACAGGACTGTCTCCATGCTAATTCGTTAAGTGAGCAGTCTGTGCTTCAGGGTCTGAGGACAGATTTGGTTACTGGTGTTTCAAAGCAGAACAGTTTTATGGCCGAATGCTTGAGGATGCAGGGGAGAGCAAGCAAACTCTCACCCTCAGACTCTTTGGATTTGGGTGGTATCTCTTTAAGACAGAGTCCAGCCTTGGAAATGATAGCAGTTAAGGATATGAAAACTGGTGGACGGGCTCCTGTCTGTGGTAATGCAAATTACTTGCCTGGCCGGGAGAGGAAGGACTTGCTAATAGCTGTTAGCACAGAGAGCCCACCCCATCAGCCAGTAAATTCTGTTAAGCAAGAGAAATCAGGGTTTGATCCTGCAGGACAAGGAGGAAAGAGAAAACTGAATTTTGCAAAGGGAAGCCACAGGTTAACCCTAAAATGCCCAAATTCCAATGGTATTGAGCCAAAGGTGTGGCATGACAACCATGATTGTAAATGGACACTTGCAATGAATTTGTTATTATTGCTAATGGTAATTTTTGTAACAAATGTGTTGCTATTACCACAAACTGTAAAAATGTACAATGTGCCTAATCTTTTGGAAAATCCATTGAACAGGTTAAAAGGAATACATGAGAACACACTTTATGTTAAAAGGCCTTGTTACACTGGTGTTTCACAGTTAATGCCTGTAAACAGTATTGGAACTTTTCACAGGGGAAAAGACATTCCAGACCTAATGTGCTGTATAAAAAGGGAAACCGAGGCACACTACCATATTGCTTTCATGGCTAAAGGCCAAGATTCCTGTACTGTAAACAACCTTAATATCTACATTAACTTGATGTTAATTGGGTTCCAAATATTTGCCAGAGCTTGTATGAATAAAGTAGCTGTTTTCTTTAGCTCTTGGCAAAATCACATGAGACATTCAGGAACCGGGCTGCAAGAGCAGATCCAATCCACTATTGTTCTAACTAAGTTTTACCTTGAGTTTGTAAAGAGGTTCAATCATGCTATTGAACATGACTTTGATAAACCATTTCTGTTATACACTGGTATAACTTCTAACCCAATACTAGCGGTAGTAAGACAGACCCAAGGATGGGGAGCTCTTGGGATGCAGTCAGTGATGTTTGTGTCATCCCTTCCTGCATCAATTTTGCGTTGGGGGTGTGACGTTATTGATATAATCTGGGACCATATAGATCATTGTTGCAACCAAGGTCCTGTAGTGGCACCCAGATCTTGTGTAAAGGGGGTCAAATTGGGTGTCTAA
>NW_020682374.1:0-6555 GCF_002925995.2 Terrapene triunguis
GTTTACATTTTATGCAGTGTTAAATGTTATATATACAAGTTACAACAAAGATTAAAAGGAAGCAAATACCATTTAGAACTTTTTTCATATCTTTATTTGAACTCATGTGATCACTTCACAATCATATTGCCTAGTCTTTGAATCTACAATTCCAGGACAAGAAGCAAAATACTGAAGTAGCAATTGTAAGAAGTTTAGCCAAGTATTAAATTACTGACCTTGCCATCTTCCTTTAAAGCAGCAATCGGAAACCTTTGTTTCAAAATGATTTCATTTTAAGATTTACTTAATTTTATATAAAAAATAACATACATAAAAAATAAGGCTCAAAATTGAAATGAAACATTTTGAATGTATCAAAACAAAATGGTTTGATTGCCCCAAAATTGTTATTACTTTAGAATTTTGTTGAACCAACAAATTCAAATGTCTGACATTTTTGTCCTGATTTAGAATAAAGAAAATGCAAAATATTGAATTTTTTTGCAGGATGGAAAATCCTTTTTTTAGTCCAGCTCTACTCACATGGTTTTGCTGAAGGTGTGGTTTATTTACACCGTGGTGCAAGTTTGTAGACTCTCTTATTTCAGTTCAAGAAGCTTTTAGCTTAAGTTACATCAAAGTAAGACACTCTTAAACCTAAATAAGTGTCCACACATAAGTTTATGCTGGTTTAATTAAATCTGTGTCAAAACACACCTTTAGGCTAGGTCTACACTACGGTGGTGGGTCGACTTAAGTTGCGTATTTTAGATCGACTTACCTGGCTGTGAGGATGGCTGCGAGTCGACCGCTGCCGCTCCCCCGTTGACTCCGCTTCCACCTCTTGCTGCGGTAGAGTTCCGGAGTCGACAGCAGAGTGATCGGGGATTGATTTTATCGCGTCTACACTAGACGGCAGGTAGTGAAGACATGCCCTTAGTTAAACTGGTGCACGTTTATGTAGACCAGGTCTCAGAGTCCTAGGGAACTTTTAAAACCTACAATAGCCACCATGTTTGAGGACCTGGTTACAATAGTGTTGCCTTTTTCCTTCCTCTTCTGGTTATGACCCAAATCCATCTTGTAGTCTTGCAGTGTAAACTGGACTTTAAATATATCTACAGGCTTTTGTGTGGTTGAAAAAATAGAACCATGTGGTGACAAGGAGAAGGTGGGTGGGTATGGCAAATCAAGCTGCAACCTTATTTGTAGTGTAGATTGGGGCCTGTTTACATGGGGTGATGCCAGACATGAGATCAAGCCCAAACCACTGAATGGGAATATAAATGAGGAGCATGTTGATTTACAGTAAATCTTGGAACCCTGGGGACTGGGGAAAAGCTAAAATGTCAATATTTTAAAAAGGTAAGCGGGAGGACCCAGATAATTATTGGCTTATCCTGACATCAATCCCAGGAAAAATAATGGGACAGCTGATAAGAGACTGAAAGGGTGGTAATATGCTGACTGCCATTATTGGTGCGTCTATGGAATATAGATCTTGTCAGACTAACTTGATATCTTTTTTTGGATGAGATTACAAGTTTGGTTTATAAAGGTAATAGTGTTGATATAATAGATTTCTGTGAGGCATTTGACTTTGTACTGCACAACATTTGATTAAGCAACTAGAACAAAATAATATCAATATGGCATACATTAAATGAATTAAAAACTGGCAAACTGATGGATCTCAAAATATGATTGTAAACAAGGAATTGTCAGTGTTTCTAGTAAAGATCTGCAGGTATCAATCCTTGGCCCCATCCTATTTAATATTTTTGTTAATGACCTGGAAGGAAACATCATTGAGAAGGTCGACAGATGACACACAGATTGAGAGTTGTAAATAATGGAAAAGACAGTTCACTGATACAAAGCCATCTGCATCACTGGTAAGCTGGGCGTAAGCAAGCAATATGCATTTTAATATGGCTAAATGTAAAGTCAGACCTCTAGGAACAACAAACATAAACTATACTTACAGAATGGAAAGCAGTGACTCTGAAAAGGATTTGGAGTCATGATGGATAATCAGCTGAACATGAACTCCCAGTGCAACGCTGTGGCCAAAAGGCCTAGTGCGATCTTTGGAAGTTATAAACAGGGGAATTTCAAGTAGAAGGAGAGAGTTTATAGTATTTGGCACTGGTGTGACTGCTACTGAAATACTGTGTCTGGTTCTGGTGTCTACAATTCAAGGATGATTTTGATAAATTGGAGAAGGGTCAGAGAAGAGCCAAAAGAATGATTAAATGATTGGAAAATATGTCTTACAGAGAAAGACTTTTAAGGAATTTTTTCTGTTTAATTTAACAGAGTTAAATAGTGACTTGATTATAGTCTATAAGAATCTACGTAGAGAACAAGAAATTTGATACTGGAGTCTCTTTGGTCTAGCAGGCAAAGGCATAACAAGACCCAGTGGATGGAAGTGGAAGATAGACAAATTCAGATAGGAAATGAGGTGTAACACTGAAGATATTTAACCATTGGAAAAATTGACCAAGAATTGGAAAATGTTTAAATCAAGATGGGATGTTACTCTAAAAGATGTGTGTGACGGGTTGGATCACAGAAACCCCCTTGGGGCTGCCAACTGATGTGCCAAGACTACTTCTGCCCCTGCCTTCTCTGTCAGCTTTGGACTCCAGAACCCTGCCTGGTTGTGCCAGACACTCTTGCCAGCCACAAACACAGACCCAGGTCTGAACCACGTCCCACAAACTGAAAGCTTAACTGAAAGCACCTTAAGAAGTGTTCTTGTCTTTAACATTCAGATGCCCAACTCCCAGTGGGGTCCCAACCCCAAATAAATCTGTTTTACCTTGTATAAAGCTTATACAGTATAAACTCATAAATTGTTCGCCCTCTATAACACTGATAGAGAGATATGCACAGCTGTTCCCCGCCCCCAGTATTAATACATACTCTGGGTTAATTAATAAGTAAAAAGTGATTTTATTAAATACAAAAAGTAGGATTTAAGTGGTTCCAAGTGATGACAGAGAGAACAAAGTGAATTACCAAGCAAAATAAAATAAAACACACAAGTCTATGCCTAATACAGTAAGAAAACTGAATACAG
The DNA here is from genome assembly GCF_002925995.2 of Terrapene triunguis. Classification (NCBI taxonomy): domain Eukaryota; kingdom Metazoa; phylum Chordata; order Testudines; family Emydidae; genus Terrapene; species Terrapene triunguis. The sequence continues at coordinate 3,071 of NW_020682374.1, forward strand.
ATAAAATCTCACCCTCAGAGGTGTTCCAATAATCTTCCTTTTGCAGACTAGTCTCCTTCTAGTCTGGGTCCAGCAATCACTCACACCCCCTGTAGTTACTGTCCTTTGTCCCAGTTTCTTTCAGGTATCCTTTGGGGTGGAGAGGCTATCTCTTGAGCCAACTGAAGACAAAATGAAGGGGTCTCCCAGAGGATTAAATAGACTTTCTCTTGTTGGTGGACACTCCTCCCTCCCCTGTGTAGAATCCCAGCTACAAGATGGAGTTTTGGAGTCACATGGGCCAGTCACGTATCCATGCATGACTCAGAACTTACAGGTAGCAGCCATGGTTCACATGCTACCTTGAATGTCCTCAAGTAGACTTCTTATGTGGATTGGAGCCTTCCAAGATCCATTGTCCATTAAGTGTTTCTTGATTGGGCACTTAACTTGCACATTCCTTTCTCAAGAAGCTGACCAAATGCTTTACTGAGGGTATTTAGAAATCAAGCAAGTACACAGCCAATATTCATAACTTCGAATACAAAAATGATACATGCATACAAATAGGAGGAATAGATTCAGTAGATCATAGCCTTTACAGAGATATGTTACATGGCATAAGTAGCATAAAACATACTCCAGTTATGACATATATACATTCATAAGCATATTTCCATAAAGCCTTATGGGGTGCAATGTCACAATATGCTGTAATTCAAACATGTATTATTTCAGAGGAGTCCTAAAGCCTGTGTATACAGGTGGTCAAATTAGATGATCACTGGTCCCTTCTAGTCTTATAAACTATCAATCTGTGAGTCATTTAGCCACAGAAGGTTAGGGTTAGTCAGCCAGAACAATAGGGGATGAATTTCTCTATTCCAGGGTACAATGATTGCCTTGAAAATTATTGTTAATCCTAGCATCTTTAACCTGTCTCAGGATTTAGGTAGTTTTTCACAATATTAGAGAAAAAAAAAGTTTTGAAGAAATAGAAGTTTTGTGAGGAAGGGGTTGTTGTGTTCCTCTTTCCTTTTTGCCAGATTGACTTATTTTTGGATTTTTAAACTAGTTTTTTTCAAAAACTCATTATTTTTTCAAAAGCTCTAATTACATGTGAAAGCTAGTGTGAAGTCCCAAAAGAATCTTTAATCCACAAAGCCACCACAAACTGTGGTATGACTGGCAGTCCTTAAGACAAGACTCTCAAATGGAATTAAGAGGTGTACTGTGTTCTCAACTGGGTATATCTGGGGCTGGATTGGGGTGTAAGGCGACTGTTAGAGCTCTGTTCAGAACTCCATTTCCATAAACACTAGGATTCATATGCACTCAATGAAAGGAAGAAATAGCTCCTCAAAAATATCTTTCCATTTTTGAATCTTCCAGACAGGCACAATCTAATCACACAGCAGGAAATAAATCCAACTGTGGTTTGTCATGACGCTCATCACTTTTTTAAACATACATGATTAGTTTAAATTACACATTCCCATTGCAGATTTGCTTTTTCTACCCATATTAATTGAGCAGATTCAACCTTTAAAATTTAAATAAATATTTGGGGGTTACAATCAGAAACCATAAAAGCAAAGTTAATACTCTGAATATAGAAGTGCAAAATTACGTGCTATAGACTGTCTAAACTAAATCCTGTGCAAACATGCAAGCACACTCTCACTCTGTCTAGCAATTCAAATAAGAAATTGGAGTTCAGGACTGCTCAATTGTATTCCTGGTGCTGTCGCTTATGGCCTGATGGAAAGCCCACTGATGCAAATAGAAAAGCTCCCACTGACTTCAGTGGACTTTGGATCTGACCCTTAGTGACTCTGGGCAAGACTGGTAATTTCTCTAGGTCTCAGTGCCTATATATAATAATACCTTAAACTCATCATTTGTTCTTCTATGGTGCCTTCCATTTAGGTATATGTATACAAGACTCATTATTATAATATTTGAGCACCTTACAGGTTTACATAAATGGAGAAGGGTGGTCTTTATTTAGATCTATATTTCTTTCTTCTCTCCTCTCTTCTATGAATGGGAAAACCAGGTGGCTTTGGTTTTCATATTTGGAATGAGAGATTGGACACAGTGCAGTAGCTTACAAGGTTGGTGTCATCAAGCATTGGCTGGACAATTGCAAGTTTTCAGTTGGAAAGTAGACAGCTCTTCTTGAAGAATGAGTTCTTGGATGCAGGATAGGAAGATCTCTGAATAGCTGATATGAAGTTGGGTTAAAATCAGTTACATGCTGAAAGATTAAGGGAATCTTAGCAATTTATTTGTCAGTACTTAGATTACTTACAAGAGCTGATACATTGGCCACTCTGCTATTGGAATGAAGGTTTTCATGAAATAAAACTCCGACACTCAAGGAACTGATACCGAATGATCTCTTTGTTTTGTCAAAGCAAAAGGCAAACATCAGTAAAGCATATAGTTATAATAATATGTTGCTCTGACAGTGCATGGACCAAAGGCAATTGAAGTGAGCAGTTTATATTCGAGGGGAGGGATAGCTCAGTGGTTTGAGCATTAGCCTGCTAAACCCACTGTTATGAGTTCAATCCTTGAGGGGGCCACTTAGGGATCTGGGGCAAAATCAGTACTTGGTTCTGCTAGTGAAGGCAGGGGGCTGGACTCAATGACTTTCCAAGGTCCCTTCCAGTTCTAGGAGATAGGATATCTCCATTAATTTTATTTATAGGATCTCAAAAAGTTTTGCAAATACTGTATTAATTAATTCAGTTTCATGGCCTTATCTGTAAGGCATATACATATTAGCATCCCCATTCTACAGATGCTAAAGTTGAGGCACAGAGCAAAATCTGTCATAGAGCAAGGAATAATATTCAAGTTTCCTGAATCCAGCTCCTGTGCTTTAAAGATAACTCCACAGACTAGCGGTACAAGTAAGGAAAAATAGAAAGAGAGTGGGGGAAATTATTTTTGGTTTTTTAATTCAGATTTTCTCTTTCCTAGAAGGTTTTCTGACAACAGGAGAGTTAGTGAAATTATGACATTACAAAAGTCGACATATTGAAACCTGAATTTCTAATGAATATTTTAGGGGAGGGACATCTCTGTTAAAACACACCTGCCACTTCCATTAAGGTGTGGAAGTTGATAATAAAAATGATTTTCTTGAAGACCCCTTGTGGGTCTCAGAGCAAGTTTGGCCTTCCAAGTAAAAGTCAAGCAGAAAAATATCCCTGATTTTGGGGAAGCAGGAAACAAGTGCTTTCAAATCTTCTGCATGCATCATAAAGAAGCAAAACAAAATGACCAATTTTTAAAATAACCTTTATAGATCAACTTTAACGCCTAGACAACTACCTTAGACAGGCATTCTGAGGTTTAATTAATGTTTGGAAAACACAGAGATCCTCTGTCATAACTATTAAGGGAAGGGTAACAGCTCTCTGTGTACAGAGACTCCAAATCCTTTTACCTGTAAAGGGTTAAGAGGCTCGGGTAACCTGGCTGACACCTGACCC
>NW_020682375.1:0-3948 GCF_002925995.2 Terrapene triunguis
TCACGGTCACCTGGTTGAAATGGGGTGATTTTATTAAGGGGACATTCAGAGGTACCCGTTCCTGCTTGGCTGAACAGAAATATTCCCCGCTGTTAGCCACGCGGTGGGGGGAAGGGGTGAAGTGATCAGCCCAGAGAATTGGGTGTGTGGGGGAGAGGGGGGTTAGTTGGGTTTGTGCTGCATGTTAACCCGGAAACCGCAGCCCCTCCTTTTACATTGCAAACCCATTTTAAATGGCCAACCCAATGGCCGCTTGGTATGGGAAATGAGGGTGCTGCTGTTTGAAACCATTCCCACATGTTATGAAGGTTAAAAAAGCCAAAAGACTGTGTCTTACCATGGCTGCCTGCAAGCTGAATTCTGTTGCCTGGCACTGCGTGAGTGATCTCTCACACCAAACCGGCAGGCCCTCAATATAAGAGGAAAAATGTGACCTTGTAATGAAAGCACATGTGCTGTGTAATGTGAAAAGCAAAATTTAACGTGAAAGAGTGTACCCATTGTTCTCTAAAATGTGTCTTTTTTAACCACCTCTCCCTTCTCCACCAGCTGCAAATGTTTCTCCTTCACAGAGGCTAGTGAAGATTAGAAGGAGAAAACGGCGGACTCGGGATGATATGTTCTCGGAGCTCCAGATGTCCTCCCATGCTGACAGAGCACAGCAGAATGCGTGGAGGCAGTCAATGTCAGAGTGCAGAAAAACACAATATGAACGAGAGGAGAGGTGGCGGGCTGAATCGCGGGCTGAAGAGAGCAAGTGGAGGTCTGAAGAGGATAGGTGGCATCAGATTGATGACAGAAGGCAAGAGTCGATGCTCCGGCTGCTGGAGCATCAAACTGATATACTCCAGTATATGGTTGAGCTGCAGGAAAGGCAGCAGGAGCAGAGACCGCTGCTACAGCCCCTGTGTAACCAACAGCCCTCCTCCCCAAGTTCCATAGCCTCCTCACCCAGATGCCCAAGAACGCGGTGGAGGGGCCCTCCGGCCACCCAGCCACTCCACCCCAGATGATTGCCCAAGCATCAGAAGGCTGGCCTTCAATAAGAGTTAAAGTTTTAAAGTTTTAAACTGCAGTGTGTCCTTGTCCTTCACTCCTCCCCCACCCCTCCCGGGCTACCTTGGCAGTTATCCCCCTATTTGTGTGATGAATTAATAAAGAATGCATGAATGTGAAGTAACAATGACTTTATTGCCTCTGCAAGCAGTGCTTGAAGGGGAGAGGGGAGGAACCGGGTGGGGGGGATTCATCAAGGAGAAACAAACAGAAGTTTCACACCGTAGCCTGGCCAGTCACAAAACTGGTTTTCAAAGCTTCTCTGATGCGCACCATGCCCTGCTGTACTCTTCTAACTGCCCTGGTCTCTGGCTGCACATAATCAGTGGCCAGGCGATTTGCCTCAACCTCCCAGCTTGCCATAAAAGTCTCCCCCTTACTCTCACAGATATTGTGGAGCGCACAGCAAGCAGCAATAACAATTGGAATATTAGTTTCGCTGAGGTCTAACCGAGTCAGTAAACTGCGCCAGCGACCCTTTAAACTTCCAAATGCACATTCTACCACCATTCTTCACTTGCTCAGCCTATAGTTGAACAGGTCCTGACTACTTCATGAGCCATGGCATTAAGGGGTAGTAGGCTGGGTCCCCAAGGATAACTATAGGCATTTCAACATCCCCAATGGTTATTTTCTGGTCCGGGAAGAAAGTCCCTTCCTCCAGCTTTTGAAACAGACCAGAGTTCCTGAAGATGCGAGCATCATGTACCTTTCCCGGCCATCCCACGTTGATGTTAGTGAAACGTCCCTTGTGGTCCACCAGGGCTTGCAGCAGCACTGAAATGTACCCTTTTCGGTTTATGTACTCAGTGGCTTGGTGCTCTGGTGACAAGATAGGGATATGGGTTCCATCTATCGCCCCACCACAGTTTGGGAATCCCATTGCAGCAAAGCCATCCACTATGGCCTGCACGTTTCCCAGAGTCACTACCCTTGATATCAGCAGCTCTTTGATTGCGTTGGCTACTTGGATCACAGCAGCCCCCACAGTAGATTTGCCCACTCCAAATTGATGCCCGACTGACCGGTAGCTGTCTGGCGTTGCAAGCTTCCACAGGGCTATCGCCACTCACTTCTCAACTGTAAGGGCTGCTCTCATCCTGGTATTCTGGCACTTCAGGGCAGGGGAAAGCAAGTCACAAAGTTCCATGAAAGTGCCCTTATGCATGCGAAAGTTTTGCAGCCACTGGGAATCGTCCCACACCTGAAACACGATGCGGGCCTACCAGTCTGTGCTTGTTTCCCAGGCCCAGAATCGGCGGTCCACGGCATGAACCTGCCCCAGTAACACCATGATTTGCACATTGCTGTGGCCTGTACTTTGTGAGAGGTCTATGTCCATGTCAATTTCTTCATCACTCTCGTCGCCGCGCTGCAATCGCCTCCTCGCCTGGTTTTGCTTTGGCATGTCCTGGCTCTGCATATACTCCAGGACAATGCGCGTGGTGTTCATAGTGCTCATAATTGCCGTGGTGATCTGAGCGGGCTCCATGATCCCAGTGCTATGGCGTCTGGGCTGAAAAAAGGCGTGAAACTATTGTCTGATGGAGGGAGGGAGGGGCGAGTGATGACATGGCTTACAGGGAATTAAAATCAACAAAGGTGGCTGTGCATCAGGTAGAAACACAAACAACTGTCACACAGAATGCCCCCCCCCCCAAAGATTGAACTCAAAACCCTGGGTTTGGCAGGCCATTGATTTCACGGAGGGAGGGGGAAGCAAATGAATATAGAACAAATCTGGTCCATCTATCTTTTACATCTTAGGCTGGCAGCACACGGTGCAGCATGACTGATAGCCATCGGCATCTTCTGGGTGCTTGGCAGAAGATGCTGCATTACGATTGCTAGCCATCGTCGTCAAGACGGTGCAATAGGACTGCCGGCAGGACTGACATGTCTGCTCAGGTGCCTCTGACCGAACTCATGAGGAGTACGATGACGATGGATACCAATCATAATACAGCATCTGCTGCCAAAAGGCAAGGAGCTGCTGCTGTGTAGCAATGCAGTACCACGTCTGCCGGAACCCAGATGACATATGGTGACGGTGAGCTGAGCTGAGCGGGCTCCATGCTTGCCGTGGTACGTCATCTGCGCAGGTAACCCAGGAAAAAAGGTGCGAAACGATTGTCTGCCGTTGCTCTCACGGGGGGAGGGGGGCTGACGACTTTAACTTCCCAGATATAGATTGGGTAACAAATGCTAGTAACAATAATAGGGCTCAGATGTTCTTAGACGTGCTAGCAGATGAATTCCTTCATCAAGTAGTAACTGAACCGACAAGGGGGGATGCCATTTTAGATTTAGTGCTGGTGAGTAGTGAGGACCTCGTTGAAGAAATGGTTGTAGGGGACAACCTTGGCTCGAGTGACCATGAGCTAATTCGGTTTAAACTAAATGGAAGGATTAACAGAAATGATACTGTAACTAAGGTTTACAATTTCAAAAAGGCCAACTTTAATAAATTAAGGCAACTACTTAGGGAAGTGGATTGGGCTAACATACTTAGGGATCTAAAGGCAGATGAAGCCTGGGATTATTTCAAGCAGAAGTTGCATGAGATGTCTGAGGCCTGTATCCCGAGAAAGGGAAAACGATTAGTGGGCAGGAGATTTAGACCTAGCTGGATGAGCGGGAGTCTCAAAGGGGCGATTAAGAAAAAACAGAAAGCGTACAGAGAATGGAAGAAGGGAGGGATCAGCAAGGAAACCTACCTTAGTGAGTTTAGAGCATGTAAGGATGCGGTGAGAAAGGCCAAAAGCCGTGTAGAGTTGGACCTTGCGAGGGGAATTAAATCCAACAGTAAGAGGTTTTATAGCCATATAAATAGGAAGAAAACAAAGAAAGAGGAAGTGGGACCGCTGAAGAATGTGGATGGAGTGGAAATTA
>NW_020682375.1:4048-4506 GCF_002925995.2 Terrapene triunguis
GAAGGGTTTAGGAATAGAGGGAGTAGGACAGAGGGGAATAGAGGAGGGGGGATAGACATTACAGTATCAGAGGTGGAGGCCAAACTTGACCAGCTAAACGGGACTAAATCAGGCGGACCGGATGATCTTCATCCTAGAATATTGAAGGAACTGGCGCGAGAAATTGCGAGCCCCTTGGCGACAATTTTTAATGAATCTGTAAACTCGGGGGTGGTACCGTTGGACTGGAGAATAGCTAATGTGGTTCCTATTTTCAAGAAGGGGAAAAAAAGTGACCCGGGTAACTACAGGCCTGTTAGTTTAACTTCTGTAGTATGTAAGGTCTTGGAAAAAATTTTGAAGGAGAAAGTAGTTAAGGACCTTGAGGTGAATGGCAATTGGGACAAATTACAACATGGGTTTACGAAAGGCAGGTCGTGCAAAACCAACCTGATCTCCTTCTTTGAGAAAGTAACAGA
>NW_020682375.1:4606-5982 GCF_002925995.2 Terrapene triunguis
TCGTGCCAAACCAACCTGATCTCCTTCTTTGAGAAAGTAACAGACCTTCTAGATAAAGGAAATGCGGTGGATCTAATATACCTCGATTTTAGTAAAGCGTTTGATACGGTTCCGCATGAGGAATTATTGGTTAAATTGGATAAGATGGGGATCGATAGGAAAATCCAGAGGTGGATAAGGAACTGGTTAAAGGGGAGACTGCAGCGGGTAGTACTGAAAGGTGAACTGTCAGATTGGAGGGAGGTCACCAGTGGGGTTCCTCAAGGTTCAGTTCTGGGTCCGATTTTATTTAATCTATTCGTTACTGACCTCGGAACCGAATGTAGGAGTGGGCTGATAAAGTTTGCAGATGACACAAAGTTGGGAGGCATTGCCAACTCGGAGAAGGATCGGGATATTCTGCAGGGAGACTTGGATGACCTTGTAAATTGGAGTATTAGTAATAGGATGAGATTTAATAGTGAGAAGTGTAAGGTGATGCATTTAGGGATGACTAATAAGAATTTCAGTTATAAGCTAGGGACGCATAGGTTAGAAGTGACTGAGGAGGAGAAGGACCTCGGAGTCCTGGTTGATCGCAGGATGACTATGAGTCGGCAATGCGACGTGGCTGTGAAAAAAGCTAATGCGATCTTGGGATGCATAAGGCGAGGTATTTCTAGTAGGGACAGGGAGGTGCTGCTTCCGTTATACAAGGCGCTGGTGAGACCTCACTTGGAGTACTGTGTGCAGTTCTGGTCTCCTATGTTTAAAAGGGATGAACTGAAACTGGAACGGGTACAGAGAAGGGCAACTAGGATGATCCGAGGAATGGAAAACCTTTCCTATGAAAGGAGACTCGAGGAGCTTGGTTTGTTTAGCCTAACCAAAAGAAGGCTGAGGGGGGATATGATTGCTCTCTTTAAATATATCAAAGGGATAAATACCAGGGAGGGAGAGGAATTATTTCAGCTCAGTGCTAATGTGGACATGAGAACGAATGGATATAAACTGGCCGTGGGGAAATTTAGGCTTGAAATTAGACGAAGGTTTCTAACCGTCAGAGGGGTGAAATTTTGGAACAGCCTTCCGAGGGAAACGGTGGGGGCGAAAGACCTCTCTGGCTTCAAGATTAGGCTAGATAAGTTTATGGAGGGAATGGTTTGATGGGATTACGTGATTCTAATCAATTAGGCAATAACGGCCATCGCTGGTAAAATTAGGGTCTGGCTAGAGAATCTTGCCTGTATGCTCGGGGTTCTGCTGATCGCCATATTTGGGGTCGGGAAGGAATTTTCCTCCAGGGTAGATTGGCAGTGGCCCTGGAGGTTTTTCGCCTTCCTCCGCAGCATAGGGCAGGGGTCGCAAGCTGGAAGATTCTCTGCGACTTGAAGTCT
>NW_020682376.1:0-9929 GCF_002925995.2 Terrapene triunguis
TCTCCTGGGTTAGAGCAGGGGTTCTCAACCTCTTTCTGAGGCTCCCCAAACATGCTATAAAAACTCCACTGCTCACCTGTGCCATAACAACTTTTTCTGCATATAAAAGCCAGGGCCAGCGCTAGCGGGTAGCAAGCAGAGCAATTGCCCGGGGCCCTCCTGCAGGAGAATTTACTTGGTTATTTATTTAATACTTATTATACCAATCCTGGATATTCCTGTTCCCCATACTGAGCTGTTCTTGAATTCTGCTAAGCGCTTGGCATGTGGTGGCAATGAGTTCCACAGGCTTGTGGTTCAGAAAAAGCATGTCGGCGGGCATGGAGCTGCAACACAGAGTGGGTTGAGGATTTCAAAGTGGATTAAGGGATTTGGATTACTGGTTCCCATTAAAATGAATGGAAACAAAGTGTCCAAATAGCATGGTGTGATCTGAGTGTAACCAATGCCTGCCCGAGTCTACAGAGAACCTGAAACCATAGCTCCATAGGCCTAAAAATCAATCCGATTCAGTGACACCGGCTCAGAAAGGCCTCCTGCAAACTCTGGTGCTCTCCAGAGCTCAACCCTGGGCTTCCCCTATGACAGCAACCCCCACCCCCCCATTCTGTGGCCCCACAGCCCTTAGGTTGCCAGCAGGTGAAGATGAATAGGACAGTTCCCACATCTCGGAGCCAGTGTCACAGGCTCAGGCAGGCGTTGCGTCCCCTCAGTTCGCATTATCCAGTTTTCCTTTGCATCCAGGAAGGCTAGAAATACATGGCAGTTTTGTAGTGAAAACTGAGATTCTGATCTCACCACGCAACTCCAGGTGCTGGGGCCCTGGGCATGGCCCTTAGCTCTCTATCCAGTCCTGGGGCTGTCTGATTCCTGGGGCCCTGCGTGAAAGACACAAGGGATTTTAAATATATTAATACAGAAACAGCTCCGTTGGCTCCTGGCCCCCTCCTGCCACGCCCGTGTCTGCAGCGACTATATCTTCCTCGCATTCAAAATCCATTTAGAACAGGGACGCTGACACCATTTGGTGCTTTAATAAATCAGCCACGGGACACCCTCAAACGCCGCGAAATGCCGGGAGAACTGTGGGACTGTCCCTCTGTAATCACTTAGTGCCCTGAATCCCCGATTTTCCTTTTCTTATTAATCAAATCTTCTTCTTATTAATCAAATGGATGGGACCCTAGTGGGCTGGGCGCTGTACGTTATATATTAGGTGTATTGTGGGAGCACCAAGGAGACTCAGTCATGGACCAGGACCCCGTTGTGGTGAGTGCTGTACAAACCCAACATCTAAGGAAGGAACGGTGGCTTGTGGTGTTGGTACAGGACTGGGGGACAGGGTGCCTGAGTTCTATTCATGGCTCTGCCCCCAACTTGCTGTGTGACCTTGGTAAGTCACTTCCCCTCTCTCTGCCTCAGTTTCCCCATATGGCCTCCCTGCTTCCTAGCAGGCTGCTATTACATTACAGTGGCACCTGGAGGTCCCATGTGAGATCAGGGCCCCCACTGTACCATGTACTGCCCAGACTGAGATTAGGGCCCCGTAGTGCTGGGCACTGCGCAGACACATAGGGAGAGACAGTCGCAGCCTCAGACTAACTAGACAGGAGTCAGACAAATGAAGGATCCTCCGCCTCCTTTTGTAGATTGGGGAACTGAGGCCCAGAGAGACAAAGTGACAGGCCCAAGGTCACTCAGGAAGACAGTGGCAGACCCAGGACTAGAAGCTATATTGACTGGGTCCTAGTCCCGTGCCCTATAACCACAAGGTCACCCTCCCACTCAGCCCCATTGCTATTTCTGGAGCACTTTGAAATCCCAGAATGGTAGATGCCCTCTAAGCTCCTACTGAAGCTAATGGCAAAACTCCTATTGACCCCGGTAGTGCAGGGGAGAATGCTAAGGGCCAAGTATTTGCCCTTTTCACCAACTCCCCTCTGAAGAGCTCCATACCCTTTGTAATCATTAATAAATTCAGCCTCACCATCTCCCTGCCTCCCCGTGGGAGAGAGGTCAAGTTCCCCCCAATTTGACACTGCGGGGGAAACTGAGGCAGAGGGAGGGGAAGGGACTGGCCCAAGGTCACCCATGGAGTCAGTCTCAGGACCAGGAATAGATGCCAGGCCTCGTGACTGGCTGTCTCCTGCATTTTAGCCACCAGACGAGTCTCTGGAGAGATTAGATAGATAGACAGGCGGACGTCCTCCTAAATAGTCATTTGGCTGCCAGGCTGGAAGGATGCCAGCGTTTTAAGAGTTAATATAGCACAGGCAGGGTCCCCAGTGACTGCTCTGAAATACCGGCAAGAGCGCCCGTGGGAGAGTATTTATGTTAATTAATGTAGCCTGGCTGGTCCCCCGGGGAGGCTGGAAGTATTAGCACCCATGTGTTATTGACAGGGAAACTGAGGCACAAAAAGTAACATGACCTTCCCAAAGATGAGCCAGTGGCGGAGCTGGGAATAGAACAGAGATCTCCTGAAGTTCCTTGCACTATTTTTTGGACCACGTTCCCCTCCCAGAGCTGTGGGTAGAGGACAGGAGCACTGACTCCTATTCCCTCAATCTCTGCTGTGGCCCACACACTGCCCAAGAGTTCAGAACAGAACCCAGGAGTCCTGCCCCTCATTCTCCAGCTCTCCCCACTGGACCACACTTCTTCCCAGATTCTGGAATATCCTGACTCCCAGTCCCTCGTTCTCTGACCTCTAGACCTCCTGGAGCTGGGCATAGAACCCAGGAGTCCTAGCCCTTCGTGCTGGAATCTCTCTTTCGAACGAGTGATCAGCGCGGTTGGATTGGAAGTGAAGCCCATTCCACCCAGGAAGATCAAACGCAAAAAATAAACCTTCCACAGAAGAAAAAAACAACAGTCCCTGAGACTTCAGTTTATAGCAACCCTGTATTTATAGAGAGGCAGGAGGGGGGGGGGGGCAGACAGGGATTTTAAATTAAAGCTTAATGGAGGTCCGCACAGCACTTGAAAAGGGGATTTCAAACTCCTAATCAGGCCCTGGTTGCTGAAATATCTTGGAGAGCCGCTGCTGCTGGGGCTAAATCCAGCCAGCGTCCTCAGACCGGCGACGGTGCCAGAGCGATTAAAGCTCCTTTTCACCACCGGCCTGCAATGAAGTTGTTTACGGGAAGGGGAGTGCCAGGGGAGTGAGGCAGTTGCTTTGGAAAATCTGTGTCTCCAGTAGAAACTGCCAGTGTGTGCACATACGTGTGGGATGCATGTTCAGCCCATGTCTGCCTTCTGTTAAGGGAAAGTTGACTGGATCATGGTCAGATTCCCTTGCCCGCTTCGTGGATCGGGGAGAGCTTGGCAGTCACTGGTCAACTACGAGCCCCCATGGCGCTGCACCCTCCCCCCACTGCCCGGAGATGGAGGAATGTCATCACCGCCTTCCCCCAGCCCCTACCACCATTTTACAGCCGAGGAAATTGAGGCACAGAGCGGGGAAGAAGCTTGTCCCCCAGCACATAGTGAGTGAGTGGCACAGCTGCCAGTGGAATGCAGGATCTAGGTCCTCGGCTGGCTTTAATGAAGCTATGCCGACTTCCATCTGGCCCAGCCCTCCTGTCCTGTGCTTTCAATCCTAGGCAAGACTTCCTGCTAGAGACAAGAAGGAAACCCAGGAGTCCTGGCTTGGATCCCTACTCCACTAGCCATTCATCAGCATTCCTTCCTGGAACTGGGAATGCATCCTAAGTCTCGCCACTGTCTGCTCTAACCACTAGACCCCATTCCCCTCCCACAGCCAGGAATAGAACCTAGGAGTCAGGGCTCTCCGCCACCCCCCTGCCCCACTCTATCAGTAGACCCCACTTACTTCCCAGAGTGATGAATAGAACCCAGGAGTCCTGACTCCCAGCTCCACCTTCTCTAACCACCTTGTGTACCACTGCCTCCGAGGCCTTCTCAGCTGCCTCTTGAATAATATCTTCCCGTTGTTTAGTGTGTTTCATCTTGGAAGATGCCGATCCATAGGTAAACCCCTCTAGTGAAGCCACCTATGATCTGGATGGTCAGCAACCAAATAGCATAGAGCCGTGTCCCCCTCTAGAGGTGCCTATGTTTCCGGGGCAAAGCAAAGTGATCACTAGCAGGTTTTTAAAGCGCTTTGGGAGTTCCTTTAGAATCAAAGGAGCCATAACCACGTACGAACATCGGCAAAAGCAATATGTGCTCAGATACCATAGTGATGGTAAAAGCACCTGGCGAGACACCATAACTTGGCCAAAGGTGGCAGTCTGAGCTGGGCAACTTGCTTGTTATCCGGAGTCAACATGGGTGAACTTGGGAAAACGACCGCCTCGCTTCGTGCCTCAGTTTCCCCATCTTTCCAACGGAGTTAATAATCCCTCTGCTTGTGAGAGCTTTGGATAGAAACACACAGGCAGCTGTTCAGCTGTACATTTGCCCCCAAAGTACTAGTATTTGTGCTTTCTGGTGAGTTCTCACCCAGCTTGTCACACCAGGATAATCACTGACAGATTCGCAGTTTGAGTCTTTTAAATTAAATCTCAGCTCTGCTGCACCTCTGTGTGCATTTGTTTGTGTGTGTGAGAGAGAGAATGCAGCGTCTGTGTGTGCATGCACCCTATGTGTACGTGTGTTTGAATCGTGTTTTGAAGCAACATTTGTGTGCGTTTGCGTATAGCATGTGTGTGTAACTGTTTGAATTCAGTGTGTGTGTCTGAATGTTCTTTGTGTGTATCTGAATACGGCGTGTGTACATTTAAAATTAGTAACTGGAAAAAAAAAGTCTGTCCTAACTGATACCAAATGTCTGAGCTGAGCAGTTGGAGGCACTTGAGAGAATGTGGTTTGCCTGCTTTAGCTTTTCCAAAGGACTAATTTTATTTTTACCTCCAGCTTTCATCGTCTGGGCGCCAACAGGAAGTGAGCATTCTGGAGCAAGCCAGATGTTTTGGGCCAGGCGATGGGGAATGGACACAGCTGGACGGGCTGCCACAGTCTGTGATTGTCTAGGTAGAGCCCCGAGGAGAAGAAAGGAAAGGGGAAAAAAACAAAAAACCCAACCCGGCCCTATATCCTGGTTATGCTGCCTGGGTTTATTTTTAAACACTAAGGTCACATTTCTCCCGAGCTTCGTGGGTTTGGGCAGAAACATCATTTGCCCTCATTGTGGGTCTGCTGCAGCCCGCATTTCAGGGAGAAATTTGGAGCGTGGAACATGACAACATGGTGCAGGGATACCAAACAAAAGCAAAACTAAGGAAGAGGCCCATGCACCATCATCCAACGGAGGAGTGAGTCACTAGCATGCGAAAAGCTCCTACACACACTTGCCAGTCATCTGTGCTACAAAGACACCTCCCAGAACCCGCAGTTATAGAGCAGGGTTTGTAGTTGGCTAGGAAGTGCTGTATGTGGGACAGGGCCTGGGTCGTTGTCTCCCTGCCCCTTGAGCAGTTGTTTGCACCAGTGCCTATGAATTCATTGCTGTGAATCTGTGCGACGAGTGAGGGCGGCTGCACGTTATCAATTAGGTGTATTATGGTAGCGCCTATGAGCATCGTCATGGACCAGGACCGACGTGCTAGGCGCTGTACAAACACAGACCAAAAGGAGTATTAAAAGGACAAAGAAAGTGAGATGCAGAAAGTGAAAAGGACATGAGAGAAAAGTGTGGGCAAGTGTGTGGCACGAGAGAGTGTGCTGGAGAGGGAGTGTGGGACAGAGGGGGTAGCACACCGGAGGGAGTGTGCGTGAGAGCCAGTGCGGGTCCCCACGCTGGGATGCACAAGGCACATTGTTTCTATCCTGCTATTGTTTAGCCTCATTCTGAGCATAGAGGAAATTTAAAACCTCACAATAATTGTATTTAGGAACTTCCAAGCGTCTCCATGGTGACCCGCTGTGACGCCAGTCAGTACCGAGGTGGTGAGGTTGCACTATTCAGCCAGAGCACAGCACACAGCACGAGCCATTAGTTAACCCCTCCTGGGCCAGGCTGGGGCAATTGGGAAGGATTGGCAAATATGGGCATTTGTTTCTTGTAGGAACCATGGAGCGGACAGACGCTCTGGGAATAAGTACCCTGTCTCCGAGAGAGAGAGGTGTGCATGCGGAGGGGAGAATGGGTGGATAGAATTTTAACAGTGAGGGTAATTAACCACTGGAACAATTTACCAAGGGTTGTGGTGGCTTTTCCCTCACTGGCCATTTTAAAAGCAAAATTGGATGTTTTCTTCTAAAAGCTCTGCTTTAGGAATGTGTGGAGGGCAGTTCTCTGGCCTGTTACACAGGAGGTCAGATTAGATGATCACAGAGGTCCCTTCTGGTCTTGGAAAGAAAGAAAGAAAGAAAGAAAGAAAGAAAAAGAGTAGGTAGGTGGACACTCTTCTACTTCACTGACTGCCCAAAGTGCTACTTGAAAAGAAATTAAATAATTATTCCCCATAGGCGAAAAGATTTTTAAAATACAGCGAAACCCTTTGCTGTACCTCCACGGGGCTGCGCTTGTTTCAGCAGCATTGGCGTGGGTTACTCCTTGGATGGGCGGCTACCAAGGAAATCTCAGGGTGCTGCAGAGAGCAATGTGGGCAAGGCAGCAGGAGGCGTTCTGTCCCCTAAGTCAGCGCTGAGCTCCATGGCGCAGCATGGTGCTGGGGGGCGCTGTGCTGCAGGGAGCAGGGTGGGGGGCTCAGTAGGGGGCGCTCTCCCCTCCCAGTCAGTGCTGACCCCAATGTGATGCTAGGGGGTGCAGTGCTGCAGGGATTGGTGTGGGTAACTCAGTCAGAGGTGCTCTTCTCCGAGTCAGTATTAAACCCAGTGCCTTGGGACTCACGATGAATCCGTGCCTGGGAGCGCTCCCCAGCTGAGGAACCCAGCCATGGCCCGACTAACCAATTCCCCTTGGGTCTGAGTGACAGAGACACTCACATGGCATGGCCAGACTGCAGTGGCCACCCCAGTCATGTTGACTCACTAGAACCACGTGCGGCTGAAGCAAGATGTGTCAGCTCTGGACAGAGCCAGCGGCGAGGTAACGCTCCACCTTCTGGGCCAGGGCCTCTGCCGGTGAAAATTGGCAGAGCTCCATTGACTTCCATAGAGTCATGTTAAGTTATGCCAGCTGGGGATTGGGCTCCATTGACTCCAGTGGCACGGTGGCTGATTTAGGCTAGCTGGGGATCTGACTCTCAGCACCTCCCAACACCAAATGGGGGAGATTTGGAGCCTCCTAGCTGCCTCTGTGGGGGGGGGTTCAGGACTCTTGGGTTCTAGTCCCAGCTCTGGGAGGAGAATGTTGTCTAGTAGCTAGAGCAGGGGACAAACAGGCTGTATGCCCATCTCTAGTGGTTAGAGCAGCAGGGGACTGTGGGTCAGGATTGCTCAGTTGTATTCCCAGCTGGAGCGGGGGACTTGGAGTCAGGACTCAAACTCGGTCCCTGGCTCACCATGTGACCTTGAGCTAGTCCTTTGTCTCACTGTGCCTCAGTTTCCCCCTTTATACAAAGAGTCTAATAACTTTTCCCTCAAAGGAGATGGGAGGGGTCTCAAGGCACAGTTAACCAATGTCTGAAGTATTTGCAGATCTCTGGATTCTACGTGTGTGTGTGTGACTATCATTCCTGGGCTCTTGGTTACTTTGTGTCTGGGACTCCGGGAAAGACACTTGCATGGGGATACCCACAGTCAATAAAATGGCCTGTTGCTATGGCAGAAAAAAAACAGTTGGGGGCGGGGGTGTCGACGGCTGCTCAAATTACAGAGATTTGCATTGAGAGAAAAAAAGTCTCCGCTTCAGCCCCCGTGGGCAACCTGCACTGAATTAAGTGTTATATTATAGGCCTCGCATAGCTGGAATAACCACAGTGACGTCCTGCGGCTTTGCCGACTTCCGAAGTAAAACACTGTTTAATGTCTGTGTGTAGCGTTGC
Source organism: Terrapene triunguis (assembly GCF_002925995.2). Taxonomy (NCBI): domain Eukaryota; kingdom Metazoa; phylum Chordata; order Testudines; family Emydidae; genus Terrapene; species Terrapene triunguis. The sequence goes on from NW_020682376.1 coordinate 7,917, forward strand.
TATGGAGATAATAGCCTGGTGTGTGTGTGTGTGCGGCCCGGCTTATCACAGGAAAGCAAATCTGGCCTCGACCAGAGTCTGACGCAAGCCAGAGATGGTCTGTTACCTATGGGCTGACAAAAGCAGAGGGGAATTCCTGGGTTTTCCCTAATCTTCTGCTAGGGAAGGCATAGGCAGACAATGGAGCGGACGGCTGTACTGGCAACAGTGTGTTGTACCACAACACAGCAAGCAAACATCCCACTGGTTGGAGAGCACATGGCTGCCACAGTTAGGCAGGGCTCATTCAGCATGTGCGGCTGGGAGCATGTGGCTTTGGAGACAATAGGAGAGATTCGGATCCCCTTTGTGCCACCTGGTGCCTGTATTTCCTGGCCCGGCAGACAGCAGAGCTGAGAAAAGAATCCGCACAGCCCCTTCTCTCTTCATCTGCGTTGGGAGTGGGCTGAGTGAGTGTGGAAATCCAGGGTAGGTCTAGCAATATGAGGGAGATTGTCTAGCGCAGCGGCGCTCAACCTTTTCAGACGATTTGTCCCCCTTTCAGGAATCTGATTTGTCTTGGGCGCTCTTGAGAGCAAGTAAAAAATGAATTGCTTGCAAAATCAGACATAAAAATACAAAAGTGGCACCGCCACACTAGTACTGAACAATTGCTGGCTTGGTTGTTTTTATCACAGAATTATAAAATGAATCCATTGGAATGTAAGTATTACACGGACATTTCAGTGCGACACTGAGCCCGTTTTTCACTTGTGAGCCTCGTCTAAAGCCCACGCCCTGCCGCTCGGGGCTGAAGCACGTAACTTAGCTGCGTGGGGGGTTCCTATGGCGTGGGCCCCCAGGCAGCTGCCCTGCTTGCCACCTCCTAATGCCAGCTCTGCATTTGCGAGCCCCTACACCAGTCCTGGGACCACCCTCGGGGCTGCAAGCCCCAAGTCGAGAAACACTGATCTAGATGAGTTGAGACCCCTTGGAAGACCTCTGAGTACCCCCGGTTGAGAACCACTGGTCTATCTCCTAGCAAAATCAAGGCTCTGTTGTTTTTAACCTCCACGTAGCAAGTCATGGTGTAAACCCCAAATGGGGGGATCCAGGTGTGACCACAACTTGCTCCCTCTCCGCCTTACCTGCATTAGGATCTTACACTGAGATAGCTACCTCGATGTTAAAAATCACACAGGGGCCAGTTCCCCCAATTTCAATGGAGCTCCACACCAGAACAGACTCCAGCCCACACGATCGCTACCCACATCCATTCCTCACCTGGCTGCAAAGGGCTGCGTGCTCAGATTTGCGCTTGATACATCCGCGAATGGGATTATCGGAAGGAGCGGGGACTGGGCTTGGTGACCCAGGAGGTCTCTGCCAGTCCTATCTTCCTGTGCCCTGAATTAACTGGGCAGGCTTGTTCTTCCCAGTGTTTGCACAAGTGTGGTCATGTTGATTAGGGGTGTGATTCTTACCATTACAGCTCCACCAGTACCCCTAGTGTGGATGCCGTTATATCAGAATAAAAGTGCCTTATACCAGTATAGCCTGGTCCTCTTCCCTGCCTGTATCAGCACCTTTATACTGGTGCAGGGGGTTGCAGCATTGCATTAAAACAGTGCAGCTTCAGTGTGGTGAATCCTAATCCTAATCCTATCTGGTTTGTCATGGGAATCTGCACCTTTCTGTGCCTCAGTTTCCTCACCTGTATTAACTTGACATGTTAACTGCCCACTCTGGTATTAAAGGGCTTGGGGGAGGGAGAACTTCCCCACCCCTAAACAAGCCACTTGTTTCGTGGGCTGACAATAGGTTATTCCTGCTTCGCCCAGATCTTTCAACTGCCCTGAAGTCCTTGTGAATAATAAAGGGCTTTTTGGAAGACTAGGGAGTTAATTCCATTCTGCCCCCCTACATCCTGACACCCGCCTCTTCCCCAGTGTTCATGGGCTGCAGGATTCGCCTTCACTTCCTGTCCTTAAATCAAGGGACATCTCATGTCATCATTGACCCTGGGGTAAAACG
>NW_020682377.1:0-12667 GCF_002925995.2 Terrapene triunguis
GCCAGAGGAGAGGAGGACCACACAGCTCGGAGCCTCCCACATCAGGAATGGATTTCGAAGCCATGACTGAACCTCTCCAAGAACTGGTTTAACGCTGACGGAAGGGCTTGTGCATCCAGAGATCCGGGCTCTGTGCCTGGTTTAATCCTGCAGCTCTTACTCACTGGGACAGCCCTGTCGAGGTTAACGGGACTACTCAGGTGAGTAAGTGCAGCGAATGTTTTACCAGACCCATGCAGGGTTCAATAACATCGCTGTCACGTGACCAGCTCCTGCTCAGCGTGGCTCACAGGCCTTGGCTTACATGGAGCACTGGGGGGAAGTCGGCCATTGTTGCTCAAGCACTGCTAGAGCTCCATGGTGCCAGCCAGGGGAAGTGCTCTGAGCAGGGTGAGACGACGCAGGGTGACAGTGACAGGGGCTGGTTTGCCCTGGTGATCTCCCCATTGCCCTCTTCAGTGCTGCTGCACCAGTGGGGGGAGACGTCCCTAAAAGGACGGCTGTGAACGCAGCCCAAGAGCGACACGCTGAGATGGATCCTGTCAGTGTTCGCAGAGCACAAATCTGACCTGCCAGGAACGGGGGAGCAAGGGGGACGGGCCCAGGGAACTGGGAAATCGATATGGAGATTCTGGCCCTGGGGCTCTGGTTCAAACCAAGCCAGGCTGGAAGTCGTGAGCATCCAACAGCTCCGTGTGGCTCTGTGAGCTGGGTTGGTGGGTCCCAGGCCACGCCAGAGGACAATGTCAATAGCACAAAGCACCACCGCAGCTGGCCTGGCTTGGTCCTCTCGTCACGCGCTGAGCTGAGGGGACAGGATGGGCCACGGAGATTGAACTCCCTTCTCAGCCCCAACCTCCGTCCCACCCGCTCAGGGCTGAGGCCCCATGGGGGGAGCTAGGCCTGCCTGTGCCTGTTCTCTGGATAAAGGGAAACCTCCCTCCTCCTGGCCCCTGGTACAAGCTGTGGGGATGGATACAATGGTGACAGGTTCACCAATTCCTCCGCCACCCGCCCCTGGTGACGAGAGGGAGACCCCGTTGCCCGTCTGCTGTGGCCCAGGCTGGCTGCAGCCATTTCCCACCTCCCTCCCTCAACCTCCGGCTGCCCTTTTCCCCGCACCTTCTACCCCTCCCCCCATCTGCAGCTCCACTAAGGCCAGAGGCCTCCTCAGCCACCTCTTCTTAGTGCTGGCCAAGATGGCCGCCCATCCGCCCAGGTGTTAGCCGAGGGTTATGAAAAGAGGCAGCTAACAGGAGGGTGTAGCTGCAGACTCTGGCCGAGGGAACCAGGACTTGATGAGTGGTACATTTGGTCGGTCTGTGGGTTGTTTGTTTGCTTTCTGTGTACAGGTTGTGTAGCTGGGTCATGGGGCTCCCAAGAATGCAGCTGGGACAGGTCTGTTTGTCGGTGTCTCCACAAAAGCCGTGAGGCTCTGACCCTTGCAGCTTTGATCACTCTGCTGTTTGAGGTCTCTGAGTGGTTAATTGCTCCCAGGTAGTGAGGGGTTGAGCTGAGCTGAGCTAAGCAGGGAGATCTGGCATAAAAAGTCACTTGTTATGTAAACTTGAGATCCGCAGACAGAGGCAGCGAACAGAAGAGTTTTGAAGGGGTTTGGAGAGGGTGTATGGGAGTCTTTCCTTCCAGGTTCAGCTGCACATGTGGTTTCAGGCTGGCAGCGATGTAACAGTGGGGGTGACCTGCAAAGGATGTGCCATGTTCTCTTTCCTGTTTGCTGCCAGAAGAGATTTCCTGTACAGAAAGTGCAAGCTGATGGCTGTGCTGGAGGAGAAGATGCTTGGATTGGGGGGGCCAAGTAGAGATATTAGCGAAAATCAGAGAAGTGGAGGAGTTCCAAGAAATCCAGCTTCAGGAAACATCCATACTCTATACTTCAAGGAAGGAAGGAACTGGACACCAAGGGGTCAGGGAGAGAGGAACTCAGAGAGGAATCTTGGCAGTTCATAAACCCCAGAGGCAAGAGGTCATGGCCACATTCTACATAGCTGGAGATAGACTAGATGGGCAGCCTCTGGCCATCGAGAGAAGAGGCCTGGCAGGAATTCCACACAGCTAGAAGTTTCCAATTGACACCAGGTCCTCAGTGTGGAATCTGAGGCAGGTACCTTCCAAAATCCAGCTGGCCCATGGGAATGGAGAGATGTGCAGGACACGCCTGGGGAATGGCAGTTCATATTTCATCACGTTCATCAGAGACTGTGCACCCTAAGCCTGTGAGAAAATCAGATTTACCCACAAAGAGTTCTCCAACCAGCCAAGGAAGGCAGACAATCCTTGTTAGAGATTCACTGCTCAGAGGAATAGAAAGCACATGCTGCAAGGGACAGGCACACGACAGGACAGTGCACTGCCTTCCCAGAACCAAGACACGAGACGTCACTCTAAGATGGGATAGGCTTGTGAAGTCGACGGGAAAGGCTCCATCGGCGATGGTTCATATCGGCCCTAATGACACTGCATCATGGGATAGCTCGCAGATAGTGGATGGCTTCAGGGGACTTGGAATCATGCTGAAGAAGAAGAATTTCCCAAGTGATCTTCTCTGAGATTCTTCCTGTCCCACGAGCAAAGGAAGACAGACGGCAGAAGATTCTGGAAGTGAACCTCTGGCTAGGTAGTGGTGGAGGGCTTTGGTTTGTGGAACATTGTTCCACCTTCCATGGGGTGAGGGGGCTGTATAGTTTTGACAGCCTCCAGCCCTTAACAAGGGGGATCAATCTTCTCGCCGACCAGCTGGCTACAGTAGTCAGGAGGCAGTTAAACTACTAACAAAAGAGGAGGGTAAAAGAGGGAAGATATAGCACTCAGCACAGAATCAAGATGTTAAGAAGAAAATTACCGGTAATCAAGGAACCAAAGGAAACGAAGAGAAGAAATTCTTTAATTGCCTGTATAGTACTGGTAGGAGCCTGGGTAACAAACAAGAGGAATTGCATTGCTAGTTTATGAGCAGAAATTTGATGTAGTTGGAATCACTGAAACCAGGTGGGATGATTCATGTGACAGGACCAACCCCAACTAAATCATCCCAGCCAGGGCTTTGTCAAGCCGGGCCTTAAAAACCTCTAAGGAAGGAGATTCCATCACCTCCCTAGGGAACCCATTCCAGTGCTTCACCACCCTCCTAGTGAAATATTGTTTCCTAATATCCAGGCTACACCTCCCCCACTGAAACTTGCTCCTTGTTCTGTCACCTGCCACCACTGAGAACAGCCGAGCTCCATCCTCTTTGGAACCCCTCTCCAGGTAGTTGAAGGCTGCTATCAAATCCCCCCTCACTCTTCTCTTCTGCAGACTAAATAACCCCAGTTCCCTCAGCCTCTCCTCATATGTCATGTGCCCCAGCCCCCTGATCATTTTCATTGCCCTCTGCTGGACTCTCTCCAATTTGTCCACATCCCGTCAGTAGTGGGGGTCCAAAACTGGACACAATACTCCAGATGAGGCCTCACCAGTGCTGAATAAAGGGGAATAATCACTTCCCTCGATCTGCTGGCAATGCTCCTACTAATGCAGCCCAATATGCCGTTGGCATTCTTGGCAGCAAGGGCACATTGCTGACTCATATCCAGCTTCTCGTCCACTGTAATCCCCAGGTCCTTTTCTGCAGAACTGCTGCCTAGCCACTCGGTCCCTAGTCTGTAGCTGTGCATGGGATTCTTCCGTCCTAAGTGCAGGAGTCTGCACTTGTCCTTGTTGAACCTCATCAGATTTCTTTTGACCCAATCCTCTAATTTGTCTAGGTCCCTCTGTATCCTATCCTTACCCTCCAGCGTATCTCCCACTCCTCCCAGTTTAGTGTCATCTGCAAACTTGCTGAGGGTGCAATCCACGCCATCCTCCAGATCATTAATGAAGATATTGAACAAAACCGGCCCCAGAATTGACCCTTGAGGCACTCCGCTTGATACTGGCTGCCAACTAGACATGGAGCCGTTGATCACTACCCGTTGAGCCCGACGATCTAGCCAGCTTTCTATCGGCAAGAATACTGTGGGAGACCGTATCAAAAGCTTTGCTGAAGTCCAGGAATAACACGTCCACTGCTTTTCCTCATTTACAGAGCCAGTTATCTTCTCATAGAAGACAATTAGGTTAGTCAGGCATGACTTGCCCTGGGTGAATCCATGCTGACTGTTCCTGATCACTTTCCTCTCCGCTAAGTGCTTCAGAATTGATTCCTTGAGGACCTGCTCCATGATTTTTCCAGGGACTAGATGGGAAACCCAAAACTGTAATCAAGGCGGGAGAGATGGGAATCAAATGGATGGAGGTGGTGGAGAAGAAGAAAGCTAGTAGCAGTTGGTGCCGATACCAAAAGGGGCAACCCGTGATGACACCCCAACATTGAGGTCAGCCCAAAGCCCCACCTCTGAAGGAGGAGCCCTCCACACAGCCAGGGAGACCCCAGATGCCCTCTCATCCCACCACCCCACTCTCCAACCACCCACCTTGCCCCAGCCCACAGTCAGCTGGGCGATGCTTTAAATGAAATGATCTGGGGCACGTGAAGGCCAACTGCCCCAAGAGCACCAGCCAACTGCAACTCATCACCCTGGAGTCCTACCGAGAGCCTTCAGGCCCAGATGCCTTGCATATACCCCCAGAGCGAAGGGAAACTGAGTGTAGGTGGGAGGAAGATTACTGCATGGGAGACACTGGAGCACAGGTGTCAGCTATCCACCAATCCATAGTGGACCCCAAATTCATCGACCCAGAGGCCCAAGTGACAGTGCAACCCTTTAAGGCCAACTCTTAACTTGCCTATAGCTAGATTGCCTGTCCAGTACAAGGGCTGGTCAGGAATATGGACTTTTGCAGTCTATGACGATTATCCCATTCCCATGCTGCTGGGAGAAGACTTAGCCCACCACGTGAGGCTAACGAAAAGGGTGGGAATGTTAACCCGCACCCAGGCTAAACAGGCCTCCACACCTAATTCCATTCCTGAGCCTCCTACAGGAACCCAGACAGAGGTGGTGGAACCAGACCCCAGACCAGAGTCTATGGCAGCAGTTGTAGATCCAGTTCCTGGGACCCAGCCAGAACCAGCCCCAGGATCGGAACTGGTGGAGCAGTCAGCACCAGAGCCCGTGCTTGCAACCCCACCAGAGTCAGGGGAGCCAGCACCAAAGGGCGCCACAGAGCCTGCACCGGCTGCAGCAGCTAAACCGGCACAAGGGGCTCAACTGGAGCCTGAAATACAACCTGGTGCACCAGCGGAAAGCGGTTCACAATCGATGGAAACACCCCCATCACCTGCATTGCTTCCAGTGGGACCAAGCCCAAGTCCACAACCCAGCAAGGAACTAATATCTCCAGCATCCAGGGAGCAGTTCCAGGCAGAGCAGGAAGTAGATGAAAGCCTCAAGGGAGCTTGGACGCAGCATGAAGCGACCCACCACCTCTCAGCTCTTCTAATAGGTCCAGGTTTGTTATAGAGGGAAGACTCTTATACAAGGAAACCCTTTCTGGTGGGCACAAGGAGGACTGGCATCCTCAGAGACAGTTGGTAATTCCAACTAAGTATAGAGAAAAGCTCTTAAGCTTAGCCCATGATCACCCTAGTTGCCATGCTGTGATGAACAGGACCAAAGACCGTTTGGGGAAGTCATTCCACTGGGAGGGAATGGGCAAGGACGTTTCTACCTATGTCTGGTCTTGTGAGGTGTGCCAGAGGGTGGGAAAGCCCCAAGACCAGGTCAAAGCCCCTCTCCAACCACTCCCCATCATTGAGGTTCCATTTCAGTGTGTAGCTGTGAATATTCTGGGTCCTTTCTAAGGTGTCTTCCAGCACATAAGGGAGGCAGGATTAACCGTTAAGGCCACAAAGTGTCAAATAGGCCTAAACAGAGTAACGTACCTTGGACACCAGGTGAGTCAAGGAACTATCAACCCCCTACAGGCTAAGGTAAATGCTATCCAAAATTGGCCTGTCCCTAAGTCAAAGAAGCAGGTCCAACCCTTCTTGGGCTTGGCTAGGTATTACCGACGATTTGTACCACACTACAGCCAAATTGCCACCCCACTGACAGACCTGACCAGGAAAAAACAACCAAATGCAGTTCAGTGGACTGAGAAGCGTCAGAAAGCCTTTAACCAGCTTAAGGTGGCCCTTGTTATGTCTGGCCCAGTACTGAGGGCCCCAGACTTCAACCAACCGCTCGTCATAACCACAGATGCGTCCGAGCGTGGTGTAGGAGCAGTTTTAATGCAGGAAGGACCAGATCAACAATTCCATCCAGTCGTGTTTCTCAGCTAAAAACTTTCTGAGAGGGAAAGCCACTAGTCAGTCTCAGAAAAAGAATGTTACGCCATCGGGTATGCTCAGGAGAAGCTATGCCCATACATTTGCGGATGGCGGTTCCACCTGCAGACCGACCATGCTGCAATGAAGTGGCTTCACACAGTCAAAGAGACTAACAAAAAACTTCGTCCGTGGAGTTTAGCTCTCCAAGACTTTGATTTTGAAATACAACATATTTCAGGAGCCTCTAACAAAGTGGCTGTTGCACTCTCCCAGAAAGATTTCCCAGAATCAGCCAGATGAAAATGTCCCTGTATTGTAGTCCTTGAAATGTATAAAGTACTGTTTAGTTCTTCATGTAATTATTAGTGAAATTAGAGGTGCATGTATCTTCTTAATTCTGTTTCCTAAACCTCCAGGAAGAAATCCCAGCCGGTGTGGACCCGATCTGAACCAGGCTGGCCAGCACCGGCTGTGATTTGGGGGGCGTGTGATACATGAAGCGGGGGAGGGGGTAGCTCCCTTTGATGGACACCCAGCCAGCCAGTTAGCCGTAAAATCTCTCTTGGTCTGTTCTCTGCTTGCTTTACCTGTAAAGGGTTAACAAGCCACAGGTAAAAGAAAAGAAGTGGGCACCTGACCAAAAGAGCCAATGGGAAGGTAGAACTTTTTAATATTGGGAAAGAAACTTTCCCTTTGTCTGTTGCTCTCTGGGCTGATGAGATGGGGCAGCGGGAATTCTGTTGAAAGTTTGAACCAGATATGAAATCATCAGATCATATCTAGAACTACTTTTAACAATCCAAAGGCGTAAGTAAATCGGAATGTTTAGCTAGACGCGATCAGGTTTATTTCTGTTTACTTTTTAAGGCTTGTGGATCGTCTCTGTGCTAACCCCAGATGCTTTTGTTTGCTTGTAACCTTTCAGCTGAACCCCCAAGGAAGCTATTTTGGGTGCTTAATTTTTGGAATTGCTCTTTTAAAATCTAGCAAAAGCCTAAGTTCCAAATGTAATTTTTCCTTCTGTTTTTAATAAAATTTACCTTTTTTAAGAACAGGATTGGATTTTTGGTGTCCCAAGAGGTTTGTGCATGTTGTTTGATTAGCTGGTAGCCACAGCTAATTCCCTTTGTTTCTTTCTCAGCTCTTCCCCAGAGGGGGGGTGAAAGGGCTTGAGGGTACCCCACAGGGAGGTATTCCCGAGTGCCCCTTCCTGGGTTAAAAGGTTTTGGGTTTTTTGCATTTGGGTGGTGACAGCATTTACCAAGCCAAGGTCAGAGAAAAGCTGTGACCTTGGGAGTGTAATACAAGCCTGGAGTGGCCAGGATTAATTTTTAAAATCCTTGCAGGCCCCACTTCTGCACTCTAAGGGTATGTCTACACTACGAGAGTAGTTCGATTTTACTTAAATCGAATATGTGGAATCGATATTACAAAGTCGAACGTGTGTGTCCACACTAAGGACAGTAATTCGACTTTGTGAGTCCACACTAATGGGGCAAGCGTCAACATTGGAAGCGGTGCACTGTGGGCAACTATCCCACAGTTCCCGCAGTCCCCGCTGCCCATTGGAATTCTGGGTCGAGCCACCAATGCCTTCTGGGTAAAAAAATGTGTCGAGGGTGCTTTTGGGTAACTGTCGTCATCCAACCGTCACTCCCGCCCTCCCTCCCTGAAAGCGCCAGCGGGAAATCAGTTCGCGCACTTTTCTGGTCAGTGACATCGCGGACGCCACAGCACTGCGAGCATGGAGCCCGCTGCGACCATCGCTGCAGTTATGGCCGTTGTCAACACCTCGCACCTTATCATCCACCTTTCCCAGAGGAAGATGCTGAGAAATCGGGCGAGGAGGCTACGGCAGCGCGGTGAGGACCTGAAGTCTGAGAGTGGCACAGACCTGTCACAAAGCACGGGACCCCGCGCCGAGGACATCATGGTGGCAATGGGTCATGTTGATGTTGTGGAACGGCGATTCTGGGCCCGGGAAACAAGCACGGACTGGTGGGACCGCATAGTGCTGCAGGTCTGGGATGAATCACAGTGGCTGCAAAACTTTCGCATGCGGAAGGGGACTTTCATGGAACTTTGTGAGTTGCTGTCCCCTGCCCTGAAGCGCAATGACACCCGGATGCGAGCAGCCCTGAGTGTCCAGAAGCGAGTGGCCATAGCCCTCTGGAAGCTTGCAACGCTGGACAGCTACCGGTCAGTCGCGAACCACTTTGGCGTGGGCAAATCTACCGTGGGGGTTGTTGTCATGGAAGTAGCCAATGCAATCGTTGAGCTACTGCTCTCAAAGGTAGTGACCCTGGGAAACGCGCAGGTCATCATAGATGGCTTCGCCGCGATGGGATTCCCAAACTGCGGTGGGGCTATAGATGGAACTCACATCCCTATCCTGGGACCGGACCACCAGGCCAGCCAGTACATTAACCGAAAGGGCTACTTTTCAATGGTGCTGCAAGCACTGGTGGACCATAGGGGACGTTTTACAAACATAAATGTCGGATGGCCGGGCAAGGTTCATGACGCTCGTGTTTTCAGGAACTCTGGTCTGTTTAGACGGCTGCAGGAAGGTATTTACTTCCCGGACCACAAAATAACTCTTGGGGATGTGGAGATGCCTATAGTCATCCTCGGGGACCCAGCCTACCCGCTAATGCCCTGGCTCATGAAGCCCTATACTGGCGCCCTGGACACTGAAAAAGAACTCTTCAACTACCGGCTGAGCAAATGCAGAATGGTGGTGGAGTGTGCTTTTGGCCGTCTCAAGGGGAGATGGAGAAGCTTACTGACTCGCTGTGATCTCAGCGAAACCAATATCCCCATTGTTATTGCAGCTTGCTGTGTGCTCCACAATCTCTGTGAGAGCAAGGGGGAGACCTTTATTGCGGGGTGGGAGGTTGAGGCAAATAGCCTGGCTGCTGATTATGCCCCGCCAGACAGCCGGGCGATTAGAAGAGCCCAGCGGGATGTGCTGTGCATCCGGGAGGCTTTGAAAGCTAGGTTCCTGAGTGAGCAGGGTAACCTGTGACTATTAAGTTTGTTTACAGAGAAGCTGAACCTGCCCCCGTTTCTTTACCCGGTTAATGTTCACTATCCTCTCTAGTTACATACCCCGTTCACTCCGTTCCCCCCCTTCCAACACACGTTTAAAAATAAAATCACTTGAATTTTGTTAATGAACACCGTTTTCTTTATTACTGTTTTCGCGGTAAAGTGTTGAACCTGGGACGCAGACTGTGGTGTGGAGCAGGTGTAGTGTAGTGATGCAAAGGATGCTTCTAAACTCCAAGAATGACAGGCTCTGCACTGGTGGACTGGTTGTTTAAACGGAGCCTGCCACCCCTCCTGTTCGGGACTCTGTGTGTGGGGGCTATGTGACTTTGTGGCAGGGGGAGGAGGGTTACAGATCCCCTGCTGTGTGGCTCTGTGATCCAGGATAAGGACCGCTGCATAAGATCTCTAACCGCCCCCGCCCCCCACACACACAACATGAAAACCACCTCCCAGACTGACCAGGGTAACTAGTGACTGAAATGTGTGTGTGCCCTGCTGCTGAACCTGCCCCCGCCTCTGTACCCTGGTAAAGGTGACTGTCCTGTCCAATTACCAACCCCCTTCCCCACCCTTCAGACAGACTCTCCTCTAAAAGAACATGATGGAAACAGTAATTAACAGAAACGTATTTTTTATTAGCAACTACACATGAAACTGGGGGATGAAACTTGGACGGGGGCTTGGGTGAGGCGGGAAGGAAAGGACTTATCAAATTTTGGGGAATGAGAGCCTTCTGGTACTTGAGCAGTCTGCAGGGGTGGAGTGAGTTTTCACGGACTCTGCCGCCCCTCCTTCTTGGGACTTTGGGTGAGGGGGATATGGAACTTGGTGGCGGGGGAGGGCGGTTACAGATAGACTGCAGCGGGGCTCTGTCCTCCTGCCTCCGGTCCTGCAGAACATCCACAAGGCGCCGGAGCGTGTCCGTTTGCTCCCTCATTAGTCCAAGCAGAGTTTGAGTCGCCTGCTGGTCTTCCTGCCGCCACCTCTCCTCCCGTTCCATGTGTGATCGGTGCATCTGGGACAAGTTCTCCCTCCACTGGGTCTGCTGGGCTGCCTGGGCTCGGGAGCAGCCCATAAGTTCCGAGAACATGTCCTCCCGTGTCCTCTTCTTCCTACGCCTAATCTGCGCTAGCCTCTGGGAGTGTGATGCCAGGCTAGGTCGGGAGACAGTCGCAGCTGTGGGATGGGAAAAAGGGAGTGAATTCCTCAGAAAGATAAATTTAGTTGTGAACAAAGAACATAGTCTTTCTCTGTGAACAAGACCATGCACAGCACCTATCACATGCGCACTCAGGACAAGGTCGAATTTTCGGCCTTCGCATTCAGTGCCTGGGGTCTTGCAGTGCAGATCAGACAAGCAGGGCAGGACAGCGGAATTTGTGTAGCAGGCCGACATGGTAAGCCGTAGACTTGTGGCTGCTTAAAACTTTAATAATAGCACTGGCCTCCTTTTACGTTCAAAGCAATGCCAGTCCCTGCTGCCAGCAATCCGGCAAGCATGAACTCTGCCCCGTCCCACCCCCTTGCGGCTGTCCCAGGGAAAGATCCCTGTATGCTGCCCCTCTCCCGCCTCCACCGCGTGGCTGTAAACCGGCGGTTACAGTTCTGTAAAGGAACAGGCAAGCAGTCCCAATACTAACATTCCCCTACCTAATTCAAAGCAGGTCACCATGAGCGACATCACTCTGATGAGGATTTCAGAGACAGAGAAAGAACGGATGCTTCGGGAAAGCCTGCAAAGACCAGGGCCGTATGCTGCCATGCTCTGCAAGGCAATGATACCCGAGTACTTGCTTGTCTCCTGGCGCGGAAACGTTTCCTACTACGGAGGACCCAATAAGGCCGCTCTCCCCAGGAACCTGATGCAAAGGCTTCCCAATTACCTCCAGGAGAGCTTCGTAGAGATGTCCCTGGAGGATTTCATCTCTATCCCCGGACATATAGACCGGATTTTACTGTAGCTGCACTGGCAGGGACTAAACAGTAGAGCGGCTAGGGCAGAACAATCATGCTAAACCGGTCATTGTTAGATTTTTTTTCAGTAGTTGCACTGCCAAGGACTGAGACGTTAAGCGCCTAGGGCAAAGTAATCATGCAAAACCCATTGTTAATATTGTTAATATTCCTGTTCTGTTAAAAATAAATGTTCACATGTTTAAAACACTTACTGACTGATCCTTCCCCTGATTCTGTGTCCGGGTTAACGCCTGGGGACGGTTGGTAGGGGATCTCTGTAAGGGTGATGAAGAGATCCTGGCTGTCGGGGAAATCAGCGTTGTAAGCGCTGTCGACTGCCTCGTCCTCCTCATCTCCTTCCTCATCTTCCCCGTCCGCTAACATGTCCGAGGAAGCGGCCGTCGACAATATCCCATCCTCAGAGTCCACGGTCAGTGGTGGGGTAGTGGTGGCGGCCGCACCTAGGATGGAATGCAGTGCCTCGTAGAAACGGGATGTCTGGGGCTGGGATCCGGAGCGTCCGTTTGCCTCTTTGGTCTTCTGGTAGCCTTGTCTCAGCTCCTTGATTTTCACGCGGCACTGCGTTGCATCCCGGCTGTATCCTCTCTCTGCCATGGCTTTAGAGATCTTCTCGTAGATCTTTGCATTCCGTCTTTTCGATCGCAGCTCGGAAAGCACGGACTCATCGCCCCACACAGCGATCAGATCCAAGACTTTCCGATCAGTCCATGCTGGGGCCTTCTTTCTATTCAGAGATTGCACGGCCATCTCTGCTGGAGAGCTCTGCATCATTGCCACTGCTGCTGAGCTCGCCACGATGTCCAAACAGGAAATGAGATTCAAACTGCCCAGACAGGAAAAGGAATTCAAATTTTCCCGGGGCTTTTCCTGTGTGGCTGGTCAGAGCATCCGAGCTCGGACTGCTGTCCAGAGCGTCAACAGAGTGGTGCACTGTGGGATAGCTCCCGGAGCTATTACCGTCGATTTCCATCCACACCTAGCCTAATTCGACATGGCCATGTCGAATTTAGCGCTACTCCCCTCGTTGGGAAGGAGTACAGAAGTCGAATTTAAGAGAGCTCTATGTCGAACTAAATAGCTTCGTGGTGTGGACGGGTGCAGAGTTAATTCGATGTAACGGTGCTAAATTCGACAGAAACTCCTAGTGTAGACCAGGCCTAAGTGACAGAGTGGGGATTCAGCCTTGACAACATCAGTCCTCAGGGCTGTCATCTTTCTCCCAGTACTAAATGCCCTTGGAAATAAATATTACACGCCTTTGAAGGAAGAGCAGCCTGAGATGCAGAAAAACAGCAGATTGGGTCCTTCCAAGGAAGTGACAGTTTTGGGAGGGACTGCTCCTGTTGGGTTGGAAGGGACAGACAC
>NW_020682378.1:0-6346 GCF_002925995.2 Terrapene triunguis
CTAAATACGGTGAGGATCTGGACTTAAGTGTCTGAGGTTAGGAAGAAATGTGCCCTATTGGCAAGTTATTTCAGAATTGTCCACTGCTTCGGGTTTCTTGCCTTTTCCTCTGAAGCAGCTGGTACTGACAGCTCAGAGACAGGGGACTGGATGAATGGCTGGTTTGATAAAGTATAGCAATTCCTGTACACCAGACTTCCATTGACATCAATGAAAGGATGTTTATGGAGTAAGGACTAAGTAAACCCAAGATCCCAGGATCCAGTTCCCCAAAGAGCTCAATCGCATGAGAGGCGGTGTGGATAAAGCAGTGTAGTGAGTACAACAAGAAACTCCTGCAATCTACTCCTGGCTCTAGCATCAACTCTTGGCATCTGTAAAACGGATATTACTTCTCTACCACAGAGAAGTGTTGTGAAGATCAACTAGCTAATGGTTGTTAAGCACTATGCAAAACTAAAATTCCCTGTACAACGAGATCTCCAGCAACTGGGAACCGACTTTTCCTCAAGCTCTTTACCTTTGTTGCAGAATTGTTCCTTGCAAAACCTCTCTGAAAGTTGGCAACTCCACAGAGACACCAGAAGAAACAGCCAGGAATAACTTCTGCAGCAGAAGGGTGAAGGGAGGGGTCCTGTGGTTTTTCACCATGGTTCATTAAAAAACAGTCAAGTTTAGTGAAGCGCCACAGAATTCTCTCACTAAAATAGCCTCCATCATCCCCAAAAGAAGACCAGCCCTCAGGCTGAGCCTGTGTATAGCGTTGTGATTAAAACTAGGTGAGTTTTTTCAGCAAATAGTAAATTTGCTGAAAAAAGGGGGTGTTTGATAAACCAAAACTATTTGTCAATTTGTCAGAAATTCACCACACAGGCTATGTCTACACTTAAAACACTACAGCAGCAGAGCTACAGTGATGCTGCTGTAGTGCTTCAGTGTGAAATCTGAGGCCATGTCTACACTACAAAATTAACTCCACCTAATTTATGTCAGCATACAGCTGCCGCAGTAATTGCATCACTTGTGTGTGTTTACACTCTGCTTCTTGTGTCAGCGCTGTGTCACCAGGAGCACTTGTATTGATTGTACTGTCAGTGTGGGGCATTGTGGGAAGGCTCCTGAAGGCCAGTAACAGTCAAGGTAAACAGTGCTGTGTTTTCACTAACACTGCATCAACCTCATTACTTTGACCGTAACTCTACGCTGCTCATGAAAGTGGAGTTATTAAGTCGGCAGAGTGGGGCAGTTACGTCAGCAGGTGCGAAATTTAAGTGTAGACACTTCCATAGACGTGAGCTGCCTTGCATCAACCTAACTCTGTAGTGTAAACCAGGCCTCACTACAGCAAAAGCAGAGGTTCTGCCCATCCCTGCAGTTAATCCATCTTCCTGAGAGGTGGTAGCTACACTGATGGAAGAACTCTTCCATTGATCTAGAGCTGTCATCACTGCGAGTTAGGTCAGCATAGCTCCCCTGTGGCTCAGGGCTCTGTATTTCTCACATCTATGAGCACCGAAGCTATACCAATGTAAGTTTTCGGTGTAAACCAGCCCATAGTTTCCACCAAAAAAAAAAAAATGGGGGAGGGGGACCGAGATGCTATTTACAAAATGGCCAGAGGAGGAGGTACCACTACTTCTTGAACTGCTATGGGCTTTAGCATAATGCTCAACATACTCACCTTTGATGTGGCAAACCCACATTCAATTCCTGCCTCTTCACCATTTGAGTAGCCTAACCACTGGGCTATGGAGTCAGTCTCCCTCGTGTTCTGTCCCAATGATGATTTAATTATTTATACAAAGTGGAGAGACAGAGAAAGACCCACACCAGACTACCCTATAGCCCAGTGAACTGAAAAATCATTTATTTGTCCAGCCATATGTTGTTTAGGGTATGAGATGATCACACTACAGGGCAAAGACACTTTTGTTTTTAAAATTATTTTTCTTCTACTTCTGGAACCACAGTTTGTGCTGAAAGTTCCTGTCCTAATTTTGTCATCAGTTCACAGGTTGCCTTTGAAAAACATTCATGATCCTTAACTTTTTGTTTGATGGAGAGCCCTACTCTTAAAGGGAGTGGGAAGAAATTATTAAACTGGTTTTCTAACATACAGTGAAAATACCAGACCAAATGGATGGGGTACTCTTTCAAAGAATGTCCCTTTATAATGAATCAGAGGTTAGCATTAACTTCTGGATAAGCTGGCCACAAAAAGAAAGTTCCCTGAGTTATGATCCACAAAGCATGGGTAAATGTTGTTTCAATTCTAATTTACCATGATCTTGCTTTGATCTCTATAGATCCAATGCTAAAGTTGTTTCTCAGGCCTTCCTCAGCAAAAATATCCATTATAGTAAACATTGTTAACATCTCATTCCATTGTACTAATCCACAAGTTGTCCTGGCCTGATCGGTTTAAACCTGATTTTCAGATTGAGAGGGGGAGTTAATTATTAGCTAGTAAATAACAAATAGACTGTCTAAGCAGGGCGTTTTATGAATGAAAAGTCTGAAGGTGAAAGCCCATCCCATATCAAAATTCAAGGCTGCTTGGAGATGGTTAAACCATAGGTTTTATTAGCACAATATGCTGACAAAAGATTAATAATGCATTTTCTTTTACCGGCCTCCTATTCTAGCCCCACCTCCTTTTCTCTAATCTTCCTCCCCGATTTATATATTTGAAAATTTTATCGACTGTACTACATTCTCTCTGCTAAGGTTTCTGAGGATTTCTTCTTGGGCATATCACAGGGCATCTACTAAAGGTGCTCAAATTTTTTTCATTTAAACTGTTTTTCACTGGATTTATTCATTTTTATTTTATTTTTTGGACAAAACAACAGTTTTCTCAGCAAGTATCTGCTTTCCTCAAAAATATTCTTGGAAAAATCAACACCCAGAAGCTGAAAAATTGTGGATTTTTTTTTTGTTATTAGTCAAAATAAAAATCAAGGTTTGTTTGTTTGCTTGCTTGTTTGTTTTGCATTTTTAGCCAAAACCCTTTTGGTTTTCAGTTGCCAAAAACCTGAAAAATCAGTTTTCCCATGTTCATCTTTTTGACAAAAAGTTGAAAGTTTCAGGTGAAAGCTTCAATGAACATGAAATATTGTTTTGCTTCCATCAAAATTTTCCATGGGAAAAAACTCATTTTCTGAACCGCTTTGCTTCTACTCTTTACTCACTGTCTTCACCTTCTCCACTGCTTCTGACACCATCAATCATACCCTCCTTCCTGAAACCTTGTCCTCCTTGGGATTTTGCAATACTATCCCTGCTTTGGAGTTTTGCCACTTACTTCATTGACAGAAAGTGTAGGTCTGATTCTATTTATCTGCATGTCAGGAAATGGGTCTTGAAGATGCTGTAATTTTCCAACCTCACATCTTCATCAAGGCTAAATAAATCAACAACATTTTTCATGTAGATTATTTCAAAGCGGATGAACAGGATTCAATATGTAATGATGCCCCTGTTTGGGTCTGAACTTCAGGGTATTTGGATCTAAGAGCTTAAGCTCTGTTCCATAACCTAAGATGCAGTAGTAGACTCATAAACATTTATGTATGGTCTAGGCCAGTGTTTCTCAAACTGGGGGTCACGACTCAAATGGGGGTCACAAGGCTATGTGGTGGTGGTGGGTTACGAGATCACAAAAATAGGCTTATTATGTGTCTGGGTTTTCACAGACATGACCCCTTTTTTGGTCCTTGCTCATGCTTTTTTCTTGCCTTCAGAGCTGGGTGGCTGGATGCCCAGCTTTGAAGGCAGTGCTGCCGCCAGCAGCAGCACAGACGTAAGGGTAGCATGGTATGGTTACTTAGCTGTGTAGGGATCTGCACGGATGCCGTGAAAGCTATGTCCGGTATCATGGGAAGGCCGGGGGAGAGGGGGTAGGGTTGTCACAGCCTGAAATATTTTCAAAGGGGGGCCAAGCAAAAAAAGTTTGAGAACTCCTAGTCTAGGCCAATAGACAGGGACACACAGCGACACTCCATTCAGCCTCATTTACACATGCACTTTGAAGAAGGTGTTGTTTTAATTCGAACAGGGAAAGAAAAATTTCAACAGACTGTCAGGACCTACCAGACGTGCAGCAGAGGTTTGGGAAAGGGAAAGTGGTGGATGCTGGCCCTTCACTGATGTTTCAGAGGGCAGCAACAGAGTTGAGTGAGCTCTGGTGAGGCTGAGCATCCGCAGAGCTGAAGGGCCAGATCCACAAAGGGACTGAGGCACTGTGGTGCTGAGCATCACAACCTCTACTTTTAAGCACCTGGAAAATCACTGGAACAACACTGGGATCCACAAATCCTGAGTTAGGTGCTCAGAATCCCTACACAATGAATGGGGAGAGAGATAGGCGCCTAAGAATGGGCAGCATAAAAGCCACCAAGCTAGGCAGGGATCCAACCAGAGTGGTGTGTCCTAAAAGCTCTGCCCCGCTCTCCAAGTTCAGCGCCTTCTAGGTCTGGGCTGCTGGGAGGTGCCTCTTTCTGCTTGTGATCCAGCTGGGAACCCCTTTCCTGGAGTCAGGCAATTTAGGCATCTAAGTTATTTTTTGCAAGATGGAGTTAGGCACCTGCCTCACTCCACACAAAATGGAGGGGGGTGGGGATGGGAGAAGAGGTGATAGCCTCCGTTATAACCTTTAATCCAGTGGTTAGGGCACCCACCCCTCTGCCTGAGGGGGATAAAAAATGATTCAAACAGGGATCTCATGTGGGTGCCTCTAACCTCTGAGGTATAGAATGACTTTCAGGTGGTCTCTGGCCTACTTAATAGTCAATTATTCAATGAACTCAGAACAACTTAAACAGGGAGATCTGGGCAGAAGTCACTGTAGCTGGGTTAGGTGGTGGTACCTGAGGGTGGTGGCAATGAAGTGAAAGATGGTGCAGTGAGAGATGGCACGGAAGCAGCTTCAAGGTCATGGAAGCCAGGTAGCACTTCCCCCTAAGAGCTGGGGACAGACCTGCCTACCCGCACGCCTGGATTTTATTAAACACTGACAACAACCCACGAGTGGGGTACACCGGAGAGGAAGAGGGTGGCAGGGACATGTTAAAGACACATTTGTTTGGCAGACATTCACATGGGCACGGGGGAACTGAGGTAAAGGATACTCCCGAAGATACTGAGACACACACTCCCAATCCTTATCTTAGACACAGACTCAGTGCTTGTGTGATGGAAAATATTGTCAATTAATGGCACTCAGGAGTGGTACTTTGGATTTTTCTCAGTTCCTATGTGGGGGCTGAAGAGGGTGTGTTTGTTAAACATTAAGAGGAACCCCTAGATGTTTGAGTGCCTTTTTGCTGCCAACAACATCTGGCAGAAGGGTTGCATGGTAAACACAGTTATTCGGACCCTGCTGGTGCACTTAACACTTAGATCAACCTGGTGATGTTATTCAGGGCTGTGAAACTTTGTGTGCTCTGACTGCCACAGCTAGATCGACCTAACCGCTGGTGCAGATAATGCAATTCTGCCGGTGACCTGGCTACGGCCTCTCAGACAGGGGGATCAACCAGAGCAATGGAAAAACCACTTCTGTCAATGCAGGATGCATCTACACTATGGCACTTCAGTGACACATCTGTAGCGCTGTAGCTCTGCTGTAGTAGCGACTGTAGTGTAGATATATAATTTTTCTTCCTGAGACCTGGTCTACACATAAAACTTAGGTCAACCTAGCTACATTGCTCTGAGCTGTGAAAACTTTCACATCCTGTGTGATGTAGTTAGGTCGATCTAGTGATGTAACGATCTAACCTGAGGTAGACGCAGATAGGTCAAGGGAAGAATTCTTTGTTGCCCTAGCTAATGCCTCTCCTAGAGGTGGATTTACTGCATTGATGAAAAAACCCTTTCTATCAATGTAGGAAGTGTCTACACTCATTTCTATGGATATTGGGATGAATGCACACTCCCCAGTCCTTGGGTCTCCTTCTCCCAGGCTCCCGGCTGGTGCGGAGCTTCCAGCTTCTTCACAAAACACCAAATCCCAATTAATTAATACTGTGTCCCTGCCACCCCACACCATGTGTCAGTGGCACTGTCTGACCCAGGATCCCCAGAGTCCTCCTGGCTCATAGAGGACAGTGACAAACAGGCTGCACAGTCCCTGGGCAGTGATGAGACCGGCTTCTCTACCTCGCTCACTCAATGCTCTCTATGGTTTGACAGTCCAGACGGTGCAGAGTTGAGACCAGAAGCAACCTCCAGGGTCAGAGAGACGGGATGATAGAAAGTCCACAGGAAGAGGTCATAGCGACAAGGGTGTGTGATAGGGTTACCATATTTGGAGTGTCCAAAAGGAGGACACTCCACGGGGCCC
>NW_020682379.1:0-3448 GCF_002925995.2 Terrapene triunguis
GGGAGCCCCAGGCTGGAAACGCGGGGGGCTGCGGGTCCGGTTTCTGGGGTATCACTGAACACATTTTGCAGCGCTCCTGCCACCTGAGCTAGCGCAGCCCCGGCCGGACAAGGCACCTGCTGCTGTTCCCACTAACCGGCTGGGCGCTCCGGAGTGCAGGGGAGCCGGGCACCAGGGAGCCCTGGCCAGGCTGCTCCCCCTTTCCCCGGGGGAGGTGGCACCTTGGCCCGCGCCCCTTCGCGGGCGCCTTTCCCAGCCTGTGCCGGGCTCCTGCGCGGGCGGGTCCCCGGGGGCCGCTCCCCTGCCCCTCGCCGGGAGCTTGGGTGGGCAGCGGGGCCTCCTTCTTCCGGAGCCGTGACATCAGCCCCTCGGGGCGGAGTGTAACTAGCCCGGCCTCCCGGGCCTGCGGGGGGGGAGGTGTGTGCCTCGGGACACGCCTTCTCCCGGGGAAAACAAAACCCAGCCCCCAGCGGAGCCCAGCCGGGGAGAGCAGCGCCGAGCGCAGAGCTAAGGAGAGCCCAGCCCAGTAGCAGGTACGTGCTTTCGGGGCAACTGCTCCCACGACCGGGGGAGGGGGGACCCGGACTCTGCCCCAGGCCGGCCAGATCCTCCATGTGCTCCTGCTGCAGGCCCACGCAGCGCATCGTGACTGCGGCTCCCTGTCCGGCGAGACCCAGACCCGCTCTGCCCCGGAGCTTTCCCCCCTGGCCCCACAGCGCGCGTCAAAGGAGCCGCACTCGGACCATATTAGTATGAAAGCCAAGTGCCTGAGTCAGAAAGGATCTGGCCGGTTTCCTCTTGCTCTGGGCAGTTGGGGGAGGGGGACAGATGGCGGCGGGGGGAGCCCTGGCCCTGTCATT
The DNA here is from genome assembly GCF_002925995.2 of Terrapene triunguis. NCBI lineage: Eukaryota > Metazoa > Chordata > Testudines > Emydidae > Terrapene > Terrapene triunguis. The sequence continues at coordinate 861 of NW_020682379.1, forward strand.
ACGCGGGGGCTGTGCGCACTGGGAAGCTGGTGCCCAGGGATGCGCTATGGGGCAGCGGGTCTGGTTTAGCTCGGAGTCCCTGTGCTCCCTTGGTCCCCAGTCATCAACGGGGCTGTTCTCCAAAGCAGGGCAACTGTGAACTGCTCCCAGCTACAGAGCCAGCCGCACCCCTGGCACTGAATTCGGAGCGACTGCAAATAAAGCTGGCTCGGAGGTGCCGAATTCAGAGCAGGGTTTCAGGGTTGCGCCCTTCTGCCTCCCCACTCCCCAAAACCTTTAGGGGAGTCATCCCAGTGCAGGGCTCTGCTGCTGTGGAACCAGCCCTGGGATGAGCTGGGGCTGTAGACACCTCCCACCAACCACAGCTGCGGTGTTTGGAATAGAGGTTCAGAGCTGGGGACCAGCTAAGAGTGTCTCCTCTGGGTTCAGGTTGCAAATCCGAAGGCTGACTGTGCCAGGGCTTTGTTTCAGGTCCAGGTTTTTGAAGGTCCCTTTGGATTGTAACCTGTGCTATCAAATATCAGCCCTGTCACAGCTACACAGAGCTGCCTCAGAAGCTCTGCTAGCCAATTGTATTTCAGGACTGTGAAGTTGTACATCCCCAATCTCCTCCCCGGATCTCCCTGTTCCTGGCTCTGGCAGGCAGGTAGGATCTTGCCACTGTTAAGAGGAGTTGTTCAGTCATGTAATGTAAAGCTGCATGCGTCTCAGCCATAACATCAGCTTGTTACAATGGAATCCCATCACCAGCCCCACCAGCTGGCGTGTGCAAAGACTCCCCCACACCTGGTGGGGCAGCATGTTAGTTCTGTGCACTGATTTCCATAGCAGGAGAGGGGCTGGCCCATGCCACAGCAAGTGCCAGACAACGCCCTGGGCTGCGTTTAGGTTTGACGGTTGCAATCTACCTCTCTGAGCTTCCAGGCTGCCTCCATTGCACCCATGGCATGCATGATGGCAGGAACCCTCTGAACAGAGTGGTAGTGCTGTGACACTGAGAGACGCTTGGATGAGGATGGAGTAGCCATCATGCTATACTTCTTGGTGAACGTAGTACCCTTGGAAGGGTTCGTGCTGCTGGCTGGAGCTGCACATGGTGGGGTCTTGTCCGGTGCAGGCTTCATCTGCACGCATATAGCGCTATGAATGCTCCTCAGTTCGAGCACCTCCTGCTATTTCAGTCTTGCATCCCTGTTAGCTCTGCCAGTGGCCCTCAAGCCTGACCTGCAATGGCAGTAGTCCTACATCTTCCTGCAGCCCTGTCTGTGCCCCACAATGCTGACCCCCCCCCCCCCCCCCTTCCCCCCAATCACCTGCTCTTCCCGACCCGGGCCGTCTCCTGTGATGGGGTTTTGATGCAGAGTCTACAGTGAATGTTTACTGAGACCTCCCCAACTCGTTTCACCTGTGACCAAAGTCTGGAAATGAGCTTGGTCTTCACACCACCTCTTGCCAGTGCTTAGACCCTTTGCTTCTTTGAGCATGAGCGGCGCCCACCCTGGTGGATAAAGGTGTGGGCCCAAGTTCTGATCTCTGTGACTGTGGGGCATCCTACAGCCGCGTTTTCTGAAATATTTTGGGGAAAATGTGTGAGGCCTGGGGGAAAATAAGACCGGACACAAGGTGTACATTTTTAATGGTGAGAGTCTTGGAACACGTTACCCAGGGTTGTGATGGATTCTCCATCACTGACAATTTTTTAATCAAGGCTGGATGTTTTTCTAAAAGATCAGCTCTAGGAATTACTGTGGGGCAGTTCTCCGGCCTGTTATCCAGGAGGTCAGATGAGATGATCACAATGATCCCTTCTGGCCTAGGAAAATAGGAATCTCTGAACATTTAAACAAGAAAAGCAGGCTGACATCATCCTACTCAGTGAATTTCCTGTCGCGAGGGAAGCGGAAATGCATGTGTGCTCTGTACCCCGGAAGGGAGGTTGTGTGTTTATATCTAATGGGGAAACCCAACCTATAGCTCCTGGAGTTCAAAATTGTGTGTTTCCCTGAAGCAGCAAAGAGAACTTCCCTAGTGCCCTTCATTTGGGGCTCTCAAAGCATTTTGCTATCACTAGTTATAATCCACTCAGAGGTAGGTAAGAATTTGTATTTCCATTTTGCAGATGGTTGTGGGGGAGGGGAACTGAAGCTCTGAGCAGAGGGGACTTGCCTAAGATCAGTGGCAGGGCTTGGCATGGAACCCAGGAGTCCTGTCTCCTAACTGTCCTGCTCTAACTTCCCATTTCAGTCTGGGTAAAGGTTGCACTCCTGTAAACTTCGAGGACTTTAAACCTCAGTTGGTGTAAATAATAATATAATATATGGAACAGAGGGTCCTGTGGCACCTTTGAGACTAACAGAAGTATTGGGAGCATAAGCTTTCGTGGGTAAGAACCTCACTTCTTCAGATGCAACTTGCATCTGAAGAAGTGAGGTTCTTACCCACGAAAGCTTATGCTCCCAATACTTCTGTTAGTCTCAAAGGTGCCACAGGACCCTCTGTTGCTTTTTACAGATTCAGACTAACACGGCTACCCCTCTGATACTGGTTATTTAGGTTACAGCTGTACTCTGGGATGTTTAAGTCGTATT
>NW_020682380.1:0-7285 GCF_002925995.2 Terrapene triunguis
ACTCAGGGAGGTGAAGATTTAGACCTTGATTCTGCAGCCCTTACTCACATGAGCAGAGGTTGCAGAAGTGGTCCCATCAGTAGAATGGCAGAAGAACAAAATATTTACTTTCAAATTGCCATCTTTATTTATTTGAATAGTTGTCTATTGTTGAACTTATAACTATTGTTAAAAGAGCTACAATTGCTACTAAATTGGCCCTAAAGATTGTGAACATAAAAATGTAAGAATGTCCTTACTGAGTCAGATCTAGCCTAGTATCCTTTCTTCCTACAGTGGCCAAAGCCAGATGATTCTAAGGGAATTAACAGAACAGGGCAATTCAGTGATCTATCCCCTGTTCTCCAGTCCCAGCATCTGGCAGTCAGAGGCCTATATTGTAAGTCTCCATGCATCTGTATTTCAGGGAGATTGTATACATTATTTTCTAACTGAGGTCTAGGAGTTCTGAAATAGTCTGCAATTAGTCTTGTGACTCTTGTCTTTTAAAAGTGCTACTGAACTGGAATCTGGATGTAATATTTGCTTATTTAGAAGTGTCACCAGTGGGAGAATTAAGTAATATAGATACACAGATATCAATATTGATGTATTTGTCTATACACTGTGTCCTTACGATAGCATGCAGAGTACATGTACTGCAGCACCCCACCCCCTCCTCCAGCACAGTTATAAATAGCAGTGTAGATGGTAAAGCACTGCTTAGATGAGTAGAGTAAAGACACATCAGAACCTTAGGGTATGTGCCCTACACAGCTCTCGACACACCTAAGCAGTGCCTCCCCCGTCTACACTGGTATTTTTAGCAGTGTAGTGTCCCACTGCTAGGGTCCTTTCATGCCACAGGGAAAGGCTCCAGCAGCTCCCCTGCTGCCAGAGCCTTTCCCCACTGCCTTCCCCCTGCCAGAGCCTTTCATTACCACATGTAGCGACTCATTGCAGTGTGGCTGCAGCTTGTTTTCACTGTGGTGTGTAGCTACACTTGTAATATCTGCACCCCACACTCCTGGCCATAGACAGAAAACTATCACTGAGAGCAGGACTGAGAGGTGCACCCTAGACATGTGCAGAAGCAGTTGCTTCATTCCAGTGTGCCAACTGCTTGCCATTCCTATTTCCTCCCTCTCTCATGCTTAATCCTGTTCAGACCCAAGAGGAATAGTCACTGCAATAAGAATGTGTAGCACAGAACTCCCCAAGATTTAAACCCATTCACTGATTGATTGACCAAACTCACCATGTGTGTGAAGTGCAGGAAAAGCACCAGGAAGAGGGCCCCAATGGTGATGAAACCGCAGAGCACAGAAACTGCAAATATGGCACATTCTGCTTTGGATGTACTCCTTGCCTTCATATCCTCTAATCCTGAACAATTCAATTGGAAATATAGGGTGAATGTTTGTGGTACTGCACTGGTTGGCAACTAATGCCACTTTCATTAGAGTAGTGGCCTTTTCAGGGGGGAATTTAGAATGTCTTTTCTAAATATTGAATGTTGTGTGTCAGTATTATTGGGTTTTTCTACGTGCTGTAAGTACCAGCAGCTCTTTCCTCTTCCAGAGCTGAGAAGCAAAAGATACGGAAATAGAAAAGGCAATATTAGCAATGCAGGTGCTGGGTGGGAAGATGTGACTGCCTGGTGCATTGAAATTCAAGAATTATAATAACCTCCTTCTGCTCCCATGAAAACTAATGGGATTCAATTGGGGACCAAAATCTAAGATATGTACATCAGAGTGAAAATGGAGCTGGCACCTTTTGACAAGGTGAAACCAAAATTGATCCTTTTGTCAAAATACGTTTCAAACTACTTTACAAATCAAATCAATGTGATTTTTCTCTATCACTGCCGACCATGGTATGGGAGGGGGTGGGAAAATCAGACCTCTTTCTGGGTTTGTTGGACACCCTGGCTCTCCCTATTCCTGATGCTGAGAGGTGTATCAAATCTGCTACATAATCTGCATTTTCCTATTTTGAATTGAGGCATTGTTGATGGTCAGTGTCCTTCAGTGCTGAGCATATTATCCGTCACATACTCACCAGTATCTGTGTTTCCATGGTTGAAATGAGGTTCAGATACAGTTAATGTGATGTGTCTGGTTTGCTTTGGTACTTTGAAGGTGATGCTGTAGACTCCGCTGTCGCTGAGCTGCAGGTTCTGAAGGAGCAGAGAAGCATTTTCAGGGAAAAATACAGTCCGGTCTTGGTACACGGGATGTGTATAATTATGTCCAGAGCAGTGGGTGGGAATCCCCTCAGCACTGACAGAGCAGTTAGTCGCTGTGTACAAAACGAGTGGATTAGAGGAGTTACTGAAATTCCACAGAATGGACAGAGGAGAGGGAAATGGGCCCTGGAGCCTATAGGAGATGGGCAGAAGGACAGAATGACTGACAGTTCCATTGACTGAATCCTGAGGAACGTCAATGAGAAGAGCCTGGGAGAAACCTGCAATAAACCAACACAAATAGAGATCAGCAAATCTAGGGCTACCATATGTCCAGATTTCCCCGGACATGTCCGGCTTTTCGATCTATAAATAGCCATCCGGGGGGGATTTCTAAAAATCTAAAAATGTCCGGGATTTCCCCCCGGTCAGCTATTTATAGATTGAAAAGCGGCACCGCTGGGCAGCCAAAGCCCCTTCCCGGCTCCCCTCATCCCCTGCAGCCTTAGTACGCTCCCGGCCCCACAGCTGTCTTCCCCCTCCTCCTCTCCCCTGAACGCTCTGCCCCCCTGCTTCTCCCCCTCCCCTGCTTCCCGTGAATCAGATCTTCGTGGGAAGTCTGAAAACAAGCAGGGGCAGGCAAGTAGCAGCAGGTAAGCTGGGGCCGGGGGGACGCGAGGAGGAGGGCTCCGGGGAGGCGCGGCGCGGCCCAGTCCGGCCCCGGCCGAGCGGCTCCGGCCCGGCCCGGCTCGGGCCCCGGGGCCCCGGCCTGGCCCCGGCTGAGCGGCGCTGGCAGAGCACCCCCGGCCCCGGCCCCAGCGGCTCTGGTTTCAGCCGAGCACGCTGGCCCCAGCCCCAGCGGCTCCGGCCCGGTTCGGGCCCCGGGGTGGCGGCCCCGGTTCTGGCTGAGCACGCCGGCCCCATCCCCAAGCTCCGCGACTCCGGCCGGAGCGCAGCCCAATTCCTGGGCTCTTGTTAAAGCCTGCCCTGGTCAGGGGACGGGGGGGTGTTGGATGGGTCGGGAGATCGGGGGGGGCTGTCAGGGGGGGCAGGGGTGTGGAGAGGGGTTGGGACGGTCAGGGACAGGGAGCAGGGAGGTTTAGATGGGTCTAGGGTTCTGGGGGGGCTGTCAGGGGGGCAGGGGTGTGGAGAGGGGTCGAGGCAGGCAGGGAGCAGAGGGGGTTGGATGGGTCGGGAGTTCTGGGGGTCCTGTCAGGGGCTGGGGAGCAGTTGGATAGGGCTTGGGAGTCCTGGGGGTCTTTCTGGGGGATGGGGTGTGGATATGGGGCGGGGGTGTGGAGAGGGGTCGAGGCAGGCGGGGAGAAGAGGGGGTTGGATGGGTCGGGAGTTCTGGGGGTCCTGTCAGGGGACAGGGAGCAGTTGGATAGGGCATGGGAGTCCTGGGGGTCTGTCTGGGGGCAGAGGTGTGAATATGGGGTGGGGGTGTGGATAAGGGTTGGGGCAGTCAGGGGACAGGTAGGGTCCTAGGGGGGCAGTTAGGGTGGGGGGTTCTCAGGAGGGGGCAGTCAGGGGACAAGAAGCAGGGAGGCTTAGATAGGGGGTGGGGTCCTAGGGGGCAGTTAGTGGCAGGGGTCCCAGGAGGGGGCAGTCAGGGGACAAGGAGCAGGGGGGGATTGGGGGTTCTGAGGGGGGCAGTCAGGGGGTGGGTAGTGAGAGGGAGTGGATGGGGGTGGGGCTAGAGCAGGTCTCCTCCCCCCCATGTCCTCTTTTTTGATTGTGCAAATATGGTAACCCTAAGCAAATCGCCCACCCCTGATTCAGGAGAGAGAATGCAGCTGCCATTGTTCTGTCACCATCAGTGTGCATGACAGTCCTTGTTTCTAGAGCCTAACCTGGGGGCTCTTTCTGGACACACAGATACTTGTTATTGTGGGACTGAGCCAGTCCAGTTTGCAAGGGAAAAAATCCTACTCTCCCACCCCTTCCGAACCCTGGTGTGCAATGGGAACAAGCTCTCTACCCACAAGGAGCAGCTCTCCATTCTGTTTCTTCTGCAGCTGAAGCCATGCAGGGAGTGGGAAGTCCATGGTAGCTCTCTGTGCTGTACAGCTCCAAGGGGTGGGAAAGTGGCAGGGGAACCTTTTTAGAAAGGCGTTGGAGCAAAAATGGTGATGGAAGGAGGTTCTGGACCCTCTGCCCCACAAATGTTGTCTGGGCCGGGCCAGGTTTTGGATCCTCCAGAAGTTGGAATCAACGCATGTGGAAGAGGCCTTTGCTCCTACTACTGTTGCAGCTGCTGTGTTTGTTTTGCATCCACAGTTCCTGCACTCTTAGTCTTGTGTGAGGCTCCAGTACAACCCAACTACTGATTTTTATACTGAGGGAGCCCTGTCCTCCCCCAAAATTGTTATATAATAAGGGCAGACAGAGATCTTCACCTCACCATGCCACTGCTTCCCAGTGCACAGGAATGTCCTCACACAGACGTGCAGTGAAATATCAAAAGGTGTGAATTACAACTGATTAATGTTTTTATGCAAAATTCTGCAAACATCATACATAAGCAGATTTAGAAAGCAATTTACTTAAGATGGTACAAAGTATTTCAAATTGAGTGTCTTATATTGATTTACCAATTTAAGCTAAGTTGACATAGTGCACTCTTGATCTGAAATTAGTCTTAACAAAATGTTTGGGTTGATTTAATTAAATTGGTTTCCAAACCAGCTTAATTTGGTTCTTGGTTCTCAATCAATTGTTTGTAGACAAGCCTTAAGCCTTTGTGTTTTGCTATCACTTCATCTTCTTCCCTCACTGACACCCTCTTCCTAACTAGGCATTGGAGGAGGAGGCATCTGTAGGGTTTTAGTCACAATCTCTGTCCTTCTGGGGTGTGACCATAATAGCATTCTACAACTATAACCAAGGGGAAAGATGCCCATTGGAATAGGGGGCTTCCTCTGGGGCTGCAGAACCCTGGATACTCATGGGGCTTCTGCAGGTCTGGGGTGAATGGAAGCCTGTACTAAATGTGTCCTGGGTCAGGAGTCAGCGTACAAAAACCCTCCATCTCGCACAGTTGGATAATGGAGCCTGGGCACAAGAGAGACTAAGGGAAAGGGGTGTCTAATTGTTTCTGGCAGTGCATCCCATGTGCAAGGACTTTGGTAGAGCTATATATGCTGTTGATCTCTTTCTGTGGAAGATTTTGTGAAGAGTTGGTGCAGAGGAAAGAGGTAGCCCTCCACTGCAGCTGCAGAGGGGAGCAGCAGAGCTGAAGGAGTCTGATGAGGGCCCTCCCCGACCAAGCACCGCAACAGCTGTAATCACTATGGCTAGCTTAGGGGATGGAGTCTCCGAACCAGACCAGCCAGCATTTCCCCTAGGGGCTGGATACAGACCTGCTCAAACTCTGGACTTCACTAACCATGGACAACAAACGGTGAGTGGGGTGCAGCAGAGGACGGGGGAGGGAGAAATGACTAGTAAAGGGCCATTGCCTTATTGGAAGTCCACATCAGCCACTGTCGATGTGAGCTAAAGACAATGTGGGATTGGGGAGTTATATTTAGTATTCAGATCTATCTGAGTTTTTATTGCTGTTTTCCCACATTCATTCTGTGTCCCCTTTTCCCCTAATAAATTTGTCCTTGTTTCATGCACAGACTCAGTGCTTGTAAACAGGGAAGAATTGCCTGGTAATGGCACCCAGGAAAGGTATCTGGCTTTTCCTAGGTTTCTGAGTTGGGGCAGGAGGGTCAAGCCAGTGTGTTTGTTAATTTTGAGAGGAACCCAATGATATTTGAACCCAGCCCTTTATGCTTCTGGCAGTACCTGGAAGAAGGATTATCGTATAGAACACCTGCTGCTGACCCCCAATTCTGACCATCCCCAACATTCGGGAGTGTTTAGATTCTGAACCTGGATTCAGATCCAAGTTCATGAAGAGCTCCTATCTTTGGGGAGAGTTAAAGCAAAACCCCAGCTCAGAACATCCCCAGACTTTGGGCTGTTTGAAATCTGAATCTGACTTTGGCACCTTAAACCGATCTATGATTTTAGATAAAAAATTTCCAGTTCTGTCCCATTCCCCAACTCACCAAGAATGAGAAGGATGAAAAAGCAGCTTGAAAACATTGCGTTTCTCCAAGCTCAGACAGTGGCTCCAGCAGCACCTACGCGGGAGGAGGGTGATGTGTTACTGATCTCATGATTCAAGCAAATAGCTCTGAAATGTCCCCTGTGCTAAGGAAGGAAGTTGATACTACTGAGAGAGTTAATGTCATTTAAGCCCTTCCCCTCTTTTAAAACCTGTGAGTGACTGTCTTAATTGCTGGAGAACATGTGTGAGATTTTCATGTGTAAACTGAAAGGACTCTTCTATTTCTCTTGAGGTAGAGGGGAATCTCCTTTAGATGTTGGTAATATAGAGTTGATGACACACAGCTGAGCAGTTCTAATTCCCATCTGGTCCAGAGCATACATTTTAACCTAAGCTGGTCTGCTGTGCTACATTTCACAACACTCTTGCATCCCTCCGCAGGGCTGATGTCTCATGCTCATTCTGCTCCCCTTCACCAAACCACATGGTGAAGCAGGTGTATGGACAACTTTTTATTTATTTGGGGAGGCTAGAGTTAAAAAATAATAAAATAATAGTTGTTAAATGTCACTTTAAGCAGTAGTTTGTACCATGACCAAATATGTCACTTTTAATTAAGTGAGATAATTGAGCTTCTCTTCCACTTTCCTTTATTAGTGCAATCCCTAGTTTCTGGGAGGTTGTTAAGGCCCCCCAAGTCTCCAGATGTCTATGCCCACCAGGGCCGGCTCCAGGCACCAGGCACCCAAGCTGGTGCTTGGGGCGGCACCTGGAGGGGGGCGGCGCGGCGCTCTGGCCGCCGGGGGGAGAGCCGAGCCCCCGCCGGGGCTCGCCGCCCTGCCCCCGGCGCTCTGGCCGCCGGGGGGGGGAGGGGAGAGCCGAGCCCCCGCCGGGGCTCGCCGCCCTGCCCCCGGCGCTCTGGCCGCCAGGGGGGGAGAGCCGAGCCCCCACCGGGGCTCGCCGCCCTGCCCCCAGCGCTCTGGCCGCCGGGGTGGGGGGGAGAGCCGAGCCCCCGCCGGGGCTCGCCGCCCTCCTCCCAGGGCTCTGGCCGC